>NC_067484.1:42717764-42855264 GCF_947179515.1 Apodemus sylvaticus | reverse complement strand
CAGGATGGCCTGGACTTTTTAGATCCTCTTTCATTTTGAAAGTACCAGAAGAGATTCCCTAGAAGCCCAAATTCTTTTACATAAAAACCATGATATAATGAACTTCCAAAAGTACAAGGATATTCACACTTTCTGCTTGGAAAAACCAAGGAGCAAAGGTCCTGGAAAAGCTTGTTGGTTCAAGCATTCTTTTTGTTGTGAAGTGGATAATTGCTTTGGGGATTCCTTTCTGTTTCATTCAAACAGATAATTTTGGAGTTAATTATATTGTAAAACAAGGCTCCATAACAACAACAAATCTAGTATGGTAGCACACACCTGGAATTCCAGCACTCAGACGGGAAAGGAAAAGGTGCAGGCAGGTGGATCAGAAGTTCTGGCCATCTAGTGGAATTCAAGGCTAGCCAGCCTGACTGCAGGAGACCTGGTCTCATACAACAATAAACAACATCTTACCATACCGGAAACCATGGTTTGACAAAGTGAAAGGTATCATCCCTGAGAATCTATGCGTATCCATGGGGTTCAGGACTCCCCCTGCCTTCCTACCATGACAGAGATGGACAGGTGCTTTAGGTCCTTGTATAAAATGCCCTACTGTTTATATATAGACTCTATATAGCTTCCTGTATACTTTAAATCATCTCTAGATTATTAATAATATCTAATAAAGTATCTATATTATATAAATAATCAATACCTTATCTATGGAATAATGGCAAGATAACAACTGTATGAATTTGATATGAACTCAGTTTTACCACTTGTTTGTTTGGAATTTTGTGTGTAGTTGAAGGACTCCACATGGACCCAGCAGATGCTGAGGGGCTGTCTACACACGCAAAAACATCCTTTGAATCAGGGAAATCCATTTATAGTGTATCACTTTCCTAATTACGCCTATTATTAATTTTGAATTTATCTTGTTATACAAAATTCATTTGAGGAAATACTTATTTCAGCTAACAGAAGATCATAAACATAATGGATATTTTCAGCTATTTATAGTTCAATATGCAAATTTAATAATATTAGAACTCAATCCTTATACCATAATCACAAATAGGTTAAATTATGCCATGTTTTCCAGGAAATTGGCTGGAGTTTGTTTTCATCTGTCAATTAAAATAAATACATACAAGTACAAGGAAACACCACTGTCTTTTTTGATACTTAGCCGACTCAGAAATATTTTCATAAATCTTAATTGCTCACCAAGTTTCTAAAATCATCCAATGTGACTTGAATGATTTTGATTTTTTTCTCTGAAATATATGACCTGATCTTTTTTGTATAGCAGAAGTAGAACCATTCTGATGTCTGTTTCTCTCTCTCTCTCTCTCTTTCTCTCTCTCTCTCTTTGTGTGTGTGTGTCTCAGGTTTTCTGGAGTCAAATTACTCACTAATTTCTCCAGTGGGAAAAATCTGGAGGGTCTTTACACAAGACAAAAAATTCTAGCAAGCAGAAAGGTTTGAAAGAACTAATTATAATTAAATACATTTTTATTAAAACAAAGAAAACACATCAACCTCCCTACTTCCCAATTATTTCCTGTTACCTATATGCCTGAAGTTATTTGGACCCATTGCATGATAAAAATATTAATATAAATGGTGTGCTCTATCATTAATCTTCCCACCTCCATGTTCACAGGTTTCACCTTAGGAACCTGGAATTGGTTACCGATAGGTCTCAGTTGTCTTGGGATATCAGCAACACTGAAACTCAGAATGCCTTCACCCATTCCCCAGTCACCCAGCCCCCTCTGACAAAAGCTTCAAAGCATTTATAGACATATTTAACCACTTTTTATTAAAAGCAATTGGATTTCAAAAATTCTGAAATTATGTCTCTAATTCTGCTACCGTTTCAGTATAAAGTACCCAGCAAGGCAAATGCATTGGAGACTTGAACATGATAGAAGCAATACCCAGAGGAGAGATTATCAAGAAGTGAGCTGGTCCTTTGCCCCTGAGGATTCAAAATTAAGAACATTATTGGCAGGTGGTGAAGTTTGATTGGAGGAGTTAGGTCATCAGGAAGTGCTCCTTTGAAGAACAGATCATCTTGTCTCCATCCGCACTTCCCCTCTCATCATGTTCCTGAAAGGGATTCTGTGAGTTGGCCATGAAATGAATCTCTAAAATTAGGAGCTAAAGTCAATCCTTCTTCCCTTAAAATGTCACAGAGATGCAAACAAAACAAAACAGGGACATAATGCACGGAGTCAGTAAGCAGTAGCAGTGTTTTATACAAACACCGCGCAGAGGCAAATTGACAAGGCACAGTTCCACAACGAAACGGTCAGTGCTAACCAGCTCATGAGCGTTGGATTGGCAAGGACTTGGTCAGATAGGGAAATGCAGTACCAGAAGAAGCTACAACTGTGAGCTTCAAGGCTGTAGACAAATGTGATCTCTGTATTTCTGAGCATCAGTTTCCCCAAGTATGTAATGAGGGAAAGAAAACTGAATCTCCAGGGCTCTTTTGAGGATTAGGATTATGTGGTTGTTGTTAGGTAGGACAGATAAAGTTTCGTTGAAGAAAATAGATAAAGGACAGTTTTCCAGGAGGTAGGGTGTCAAAATATAAGTTAAAAATTAGTCACTTAGTCAATTAATTTAGTTTGTGTGTGTGTGTGTGTGTGTGTGTGTGATGGCATAAGGAAGTCAGAGGAAAATTTGTGAGAACTGGTCTTGAGACAAAGTTTTTACTAAAATATTGTCTTTGTTTTTGCAAAATTTAAATCAACCAGGCAGACTGGATTACATTCTGCAACTCAACCTGTAATAGGAGTCTTTGGTTCTGAAGTCCCAGTAGGTATTTACGACCTACTCTGCCAGGCTTCGATTTGATAAGGGAGATCTGAGAAGGGTTTATTTTGGCTCACAGTTTCACCTTATGGGAGTCAGCCCTCCCACTTTGTGAGGGTGCCTGCTAAGATTGAAGTCAGGTCATCAGCCTCGGTACCAAGCACCCCTATGTGTTCAGTCCTCTCGACAGCCTGTCAGAATGTACATTCTAATTAGAGGTTTTAGACTGGCTTGATAGGAGCTCTAGCATTTCCTTTTGACCTAATCCCAACTGTCAAACCACTGGGACAGTCAGTAATTATTTCCTACCCCTGCTCTGACACCTCATGCAACAGGACAGAGTCACACAGGCATTTAAATCCTGGTCTCTGAAAATTCTTAGCCAAATGATGTCTCTGGGTTGCATGTTGTTGGGATAAAATTCAAGGAAAAACAGGAAGCTATGTTAACATACCTGCATGGCAGATTTTCAGCAAGACTCAAATGAGATGAAAAGTTTCCAAACATTAATTAAATTTTCCATTTCTACTTCTTTCCTGTTGCTTTCCAAAACCTAAACTGTTGGGAAAATACGATGCATCAAGCTTGTTACTGATATGGCCAAATGTTAAAGTCTTTCATTTAACAATGCTATTAGGTCAGAAGTTAATGGCTCATCATGATTTAGGTGGCTTGAGGATGGAAGCAACATAATATTTTTTGGCAGAAGGAAAAAAAAATAGTCCACATAAAAGCTGATTAAAATCCTCACAGCAGTCATCAATAAAATCATAAGGGGATGAAAGACAAGCACTGCTGATGCTGGAAGCCTTTTGTATTGCAGGCAAAGATGCAGTTTTTAATAAATATTCACTCACGCACATTCACAAGCCCTGACCTTGTTGATAATTTAAATAAAAAGCTTATAATCCCTTTCCTTTTGTTCTTTTTTTGTGTTTAGATACTATGATATTCTGATAATTGCTACCTATATTGTTAAGGATAGTTCCCTCTCCTGAGAAGAATAGGGGAAATTAAATGAACCCCCAGAGAGAGACTTTGCAGACAAGGTAGAGATCTGATCCAGTCAGCTTCATGTTCTTTATTTCTCTGTGCTCATATGTGGTTATCCTTCGTACTGAGTCAGGGCCCGGCAGAGTGGGTCTTAAAGGAAGGATGCCCTGTGACCTCTGAACCCAGGGCTCAGAGGTTGACTTGCAAATGTGATCCACTCTGTTCAGTTAATTTGAAATTTTCAGAAACAGAGGCATTATTTGAGTAAAACCACGTCTCTCATATTGTGTGTACTGGATTTACACTAAAATTATCTCCAAATTAGATTCAAATGGGTATCCTTGCTATGCTTCATTTTTTTTTCTTTTTAATATTTTTATTTATCGTATGTATGTGAGTACACCATCACTGCCTTCAGACACACCAGAAGAGGGCATCGGATCCCATTACAGATGGTTGTGGGCCACCATGTGGTTGCTGGGATTTGAACTCAAGACCTCTGGAAGAGCAGTCGGTGCCCATAACCGCTGAGCCATCTGTCCAGCCCCCGTTATGCTTCATTTGTGAACCCCAAAAGACCATCTAGGAGCCAATACCAATGCAATCCCACCAGGGTCTATATATTTACAAGCTTTAGCTTGGACCACACCAATGTCTCTGAGGCAGCAGAACAGGAGGGTGAAGGCCCGAGCTCTCAGCGGGATAAGGTTTTCGTTCGAAACGGTAAGCAATTGAGGGGGCTTCTAGACTGGCACAGATCTGATTGGGGGGCCATTATGGAATTTTGTTGTCCTGTTACATAATTGGCTGGTGCTGAGAGTCAAACCATAAGCTTCACTAAACTTCACTTCTGTTTTCCTCCTGATTGGTGGTTGTTAGGAAGTGACGTATCAGGGGCAGGCTTGTAACCCGGAAGTGTAGGTTTGCTGGGGAGTAACCTAGAAACTGGTGCTACCGTGCCAGCTTGTTAGTTAACTCGAGTTTAGTCTTAGGTCAGGCTTTCTAAGATGGAGTCAGAACCCAAGATCTGGCCTCTTTCTCTATTTTTTTCCACTTCCTTGTAAGCCTGAGAAAGGCATCTGGCTTTGTTTACCTTCATCCCAGGATTGTTTACCGCGCCTCACGGGTGTTCCTGAAGAAGCTCGCGTGAAGAGAAGCTGAGACCTCCACAGCTGCAGCATCATCCAGCTGTCTACGAGAAAGCAACCTTGCCGCGCTATTCAAATGAGCCTCATTCATCTTTACATATTCAAATGAGCCTCGGTCCTCTTCTCTTGCAGGTTTTGATCTTGTTTTTAGCAATTCCTTGCCACAGGTTTCACTAGCACAGCACTCCTACAAAGTCCAAGTGCCCCACATTGTACAACGCTAAGACTTGACTCAATTTCCCATTCTCACTATTTATATATATATATTTTTCCTATTTTTGTTTTTGACATCGGATCTTTGACTGGAACTTGCAATGTAGACCAGGCTAGCCTCAAACTCAGAGCTCCACCTGCACCTGCATTCCAAGTGCTGGGATTAAAGGTGTGCCCCACTCTATCTGACTCCTTTTCCTTTATAAAAAAAAAAAAGTTATTTGTGTATCTGTGTGTGTGTTTGTGTGTGTGTGTGTTTTGTGTATACCTGGGTAGGAGTGTGAGCCACAGTTGTTGGACAACCCCACCCATCAGCCCAGTTTCAGTTACTTAGGGACCTTAGGCAATGCCACCATGAGCCTTGAAAACACATACCATTTCCACTGTCTCTGAGAGTCTTGTATTCTCCCCATGGGCATGCTCTATATGCTTTTATAAAGAGCCAGTGCCTTCTCATTTTCATCCTCTACCTTTCTACCCTGGGTCTGAGGCAGCTTCTGGGTACCCCTCCTCCCCAGTAATCCTCTCTGTTTGCATGGTGTGACTTTGCAGTGTCCCTTAGCTCCCATCTGACAAGGTACCTTCTGCTGCTTAAATCATAACCATAGTGGGCTTGTGCAGACCAGAGGACAACTTTTAGAATTTGTTTACACCTTTTGCCTTTTACCTTGTTGAGGCCTACTCTTACCTCTGCAGCATACTGGGGCTATCTGTCCCTTGACCTTCCAGGTTATTGCTCCTATGGCCTTTGCCTCCACGCTTTGGTAGAAGGGCTGAAAGTGAAGTGTCACAATCTCCAGGCTTTAATGTGGATTCCTGGGACCAAATCCAAATCCAGGTCTCCAGGCTTGTGCGGCAGGTGCGGAGCCATCATCTTAGCCCCAATCCCAACCTTCTTTGGTCTCAATTCACCATTCTGCAGCTCCCATGCATGTACCAGAGCTATAGAGCTGTGCCCATGCCTGGCCTTGCACTGGCCTTCATCTGTCTAATCAGTTTAAAATGGATAAAATGGTTCCTGCCTCGTAGGGTTGGTGCAGAAACTTAAATGAGTTAAGAGGTTCAGAAATGTGCCAGGATCGTGGGAGGAGCTCAGGGCTGGAGGAAGAGCCTTCATTAGCTCAGTGATTAGCTTGCATGAGAATCAGCTGGAACACTCTGATTACTGGGCCCTATCACCCCCTAAGTTTCTGATTAAATAAGTCTAGATGTGGCCAAGTGCCGCTGCTGCTGCTGCTGCTGCTGCTGCTGCCACTGTTGCTAATTCTGGGATTGAGCCCTTGCCTGCGCTTAATGCTTTCAATGACTGTGGCCTTGCTGGGAGAATGCTTTCCCATTTCTGTTTATAGATGATTGGTGTTGGCTGGGTGCAGCTCTCAGCCCAGGCAGAGCTGTCAAGAGAGGGAAGTCTGATTTCTCTTAACTCAAGCAGGCACAGAAGTTTCTGATTTATTTCTGGCTATAATCAATACCTCGAGGCAAGGGGGTTGGGGGGGGGTGTGCTCTTAGCCAGCAGGAAGTCTAGAAGAGTAGAAAGACAGAAGCTTCTGTTCTAAATTCAGAAGCAATCTCTATTCCACTACAGGCATTCTCCAATATCCTGGGAGGTGGGGAGTGGGAGGGGACCGGTTCCAGGAACCTCCCCCATTTCTCTTGTGCCCACATCTGCTGATGTTCAAGTTCCTTACACAAAACAGCAGTGTTTGTATATAATACATGCACATCCTCCCAGATACTTTAAATCACTTCTAGGTTATTTAGAATATCTTACACAATGCAAATGCTGTATAAACAGTTATCTCACTCCATTGTATTTTGACAGAAAGCATTTGGGCATGTTCATCAGAGATGCAATTCTTTTCCTGAGTGTTTCCCATCTGTGCTGGCTTGAGTCTGTGCATGGCAAACCAAGGCACTGCAGAGCTTAACACAGGACCATGTTTGCGGCTCCTGGACCCTTGAGTGCAATGCTCAAGAAACGCTGAGAATTCAGCTAGAGAATGAAATGGTAGCATTCAGTTAGAGACCCCACTTACCTGTCAGGCATGGGAGGTGAATGTAATGTAAATAATCCTATAAGTGATAGAAGCAAGCAATTTAGGGGGAGGGGTTCTTTATTGGCTCAGGTTTGTGTTAAATGGATGTGTTAAATGTTTCAATACCCAAAGTTGTTTTCTGTCCTTTGACCCTTGTGGGAATCACAAACTCATCCTAAAGTAGCACAGGAGAGGTAAAACTTCACTCTTTTTCTTTCTTTCTTTTTTCTTTCTTTCTTTCTTTCTTTCTTTCTTTCTTTCTTTCTTTCTTTCTTTCTTTCTTCTTTCTTTCTTTCTTTCTTTCTTTTGGTTTTGTTTTGTTTGTTTTCTGTTTTTTTTTCCAATGCAGGATGTTGTGATTATAAAAAGATAAAGGTATAGGAATATGCTCTATGGTGTGTGTGGTGAGGTGTGGGGGAAGGGGATGTCTCAGTAGGGCCATGCCAAGGCATCCCTTCCCCCTGAGGGACCAGCCACACAACAGTATAGTATAGAATAGAGTTTATTCAGGGCATGGGGAGGAGGATTAAGAGGGTAGCAGAGGTAGAGAAAGGCAGAAAGAAGGAGATTGTAGAGAAGTAGAGGCTGGCCATGAACATGTGGGCGGTGGATGGGTGGGGAGCAAGGGGGCAAGAGGCAAGAGAGGAAGGGAAAAGCATCCCCTTTTATAGTAGGCTAGGCCTACCTGGCTGTTGCCAGGTAACTGTGGTGTGGAGCCTAGACAGAATCCTAACACAGGGTTTCTCTGTACAGCCTTTGCTGTCCTGGAATTCACTTGTAGATTGGGCTGGCCTCAAACTCCCAGAGATCTGCCTGCTTCTGCCTCCTGAGTGTTGGAACTAAAAGCATGCGCCAACCACCCCCCTCCCCTTCCCCACCCCCCCACTCTCCACCACCCCCACCCCCGCTAAAACTCCTCTCTTTCAAGACAACTGGAAATGGCAAATGAGCAAGTCAAAGGAGACTTGCTGAATTACCACGTTCATTCAAGCACAAGGTTGTTGCAGAAAAGCTCTGAGAAACAAGACAGGCATGACAAGGGCTCACATATTAACTTCATAAAGGCTAAAGAATTGTTCAGAAAGGATGCGAGATGGTGCTTTGAGCTCCTGAGGGGAGTACATCGGGGCGACTAGGAAATATATGCTAGAAAGGTTTGCTCAGTCAAGTTTGTGACTCAAGAGTTGTTTCTGGTCCCAAGAGTTTGCCCCTTCCTGGTAAAGAGCCGGGACTATCTCTACAAAGGTAAAGTTATTCTTTATATTTCAGGGCAGAAGAGGGAACATCAAGGGATACTCCTTGTTTCTGCAGCTTCTCAGCTTCTGTCAGCTAAAAATAATCCTGCTGGCATTTGTGGGACAATACTCTGCTGCTTCCAGCAAGTTGTTGTTGTTGTTTTTAAATCAGATAGATTTCAGTGTATTCGCAAGACCACCTGGGGGGGTTTGTCTCAAGGTGGGCTCTGATTCTGCAGGTCCGGATTGGAGACCTATCATCCCCTATATCTAAGCCAGGATAACATCTGGGAATCTCAGGAATTCATGTTGGGAGAACTGGTTGTTAGATCCCACAGCTCAGAGATATTAGCCTCAATACTTTCTTATCTTCCAGGTAGACCTAACCGGGGAGAGCTTTTGTATTTCTATGGAGTTCAAGATAAATAAGATCTTCCCTGACATGCACTGATTTTAAATTCAAGTCAACATTACTTTCAAGAGAATCAAGTACTGCACAGACTCTTGGAAAGAAAAGGGGTCTTTTCTTGTTGGTCTACTTAGCAGAAAACATAGAACAAACCTTTGGAAATTAGAATGTACTGTCAGTCACTCAACTAACATTTATGGAATGGTGTCTCTGCTTCAAGGATTGAGCACACAGCTATTATTTAATTTAAATATTTAACTTAAGCTGTAATGGCTTTACTAAATAGTATTCTTGAAACCCAGCTTTAACAGCTTGTGCTTCTTGGCTTTAAAAATGGTATGCCTAATTTTTAATGTACCAAATAATGTAAATTTCACTTCATCTCCATCATTCACCACCCCCCCCCAAGGAATGAGGGTTAAAAATGAACATCTTTGTTCATGAAAATTACTGCTTGAAGAAAAACAATTAAGATCTTACACATGGGAAGCAAAAACGCATCTGATGAAAGTGAAGAGAAATTTAAATTATGATTTACTGCTTATGAAAATGACTTTGTTTATGAAACGGAGTTTGGCAATCTTGCTCAATGAATATAGTAATTTAAGCAAATTTTGCATTAAGAATGAGTCATAATAAGAATTCTCTATTGTGACATTGTAAGGGTTTAATGGCCATTTGTTTTACAGCAAGTTTCTGAAAGAATTGGTCAAGTACCAGAAGCTCACGGCAATGACAAATGGCTCACAAGAAATGGCTTTGAAAGAAAACGCTTCTTTTAGTTTCTGAAACAAGTTTGTATAAACATGAGCTATATTCCAGTATCTGGAAAGCACATTCTTTGACCAGAAACTTCAAAGGGCCAGCAATGTCTTTTAGGTTGTTCTTTCTTTTAACAAAGTTAAATGACTTCTTGTGTATTTATTGGGTGTATGCATGAATGAACATGTGCATGGACACATCAGAACACAGCTTCTAGGAGTCATTTCTGGACAAGTCTTGGGGCCTGATAATAGATACCTTTGCCTCCTAAGCTCCCTCCAGCCTCATTTCTAAGCTGTATCCCTGTGTCTTCTAGGGCAGTAAAGTTAGACAGTGTGTTATTGTTGCATCTCTCTCCATGTTTTTCTTACTCCAACAAGCAATACATTGTGGATTGGTCCGGGATTTGTAGCTCTTCAGTCTAATCATAAAAACATGAGCTTTTTCTTTCTGTGAGTCCTTCTTCAATGATGTGGAGTTGTCCAAATGTTTCTTATAGATCCTCCTCAGAGTTTTACTGTGTTTCTTTCAATAAACAGAAGACTTTCATCTCAAACAATCAGAAATCCACATTGATTTACAAATGTAGCTGCTACTATAATTGTCATGGCCTAGTTTCAAGCGATGTTATTTATAATATGAATCACATAAAATCAATGAACATACAAACTAATGTTGTCCATTTTTAGAAAAGAATAAGATGACAGTCAATTTCTCAATTGCAGAGCATGTGTCTTCATTTGATTAAATAGTTCTAGAGTTGTGTTTCCAGAGTAAAAAGAGCAATGGCTGGGGAAGGGTGCTCATTCATTTTTGAGTTTGTCATTCTTCGACTTGGCTGCCTAACTTGTTTTACATAAGCAAACATGGACCATCTCTAGGGCTAGTTCAAAGTCACCCAGGACTGGATCTTCATACAGTTTTGTAGGCTCTTTTAAAGAAAATAATAACTCCCTTCCTTCCTTCCTTCCTTCCTTCCTTCCCTCCTTTCTCTCTCTTTCTTCTTTCTTTCTCTCTCCCTTCCTTCCTTTCCTCCTACCTCTTCCTTCCTTCCTCTTTCTTTCTTTCTTTCTTTCTTTCTTTCTTTCTTTCTTTCTTTTCTTTCTCTCTCTCTCTCTTTCTTTCTCTCTCTCTCTTCCTTCCTTCCTTCCTTCCTTCCTTCCTTCCTTCCTTCCTTCCTTCCTTCTTTTCTAAGACTTACAAGGTGAAATGACCAACGAAATGACCATTGGGGCTACTCCCTGGTGCAGATGTAGACGATGACTCTGATGGACCTTGACAGTGAATCTACCTCTGGACACAGCAAAACTGGGTCAGGAAGCTGAAGTAACCTGCTCATCAGAATCTGGTTGACTTGTGCATGGCTTTTGGAATTCACTGGGTTATATGGAGCAGTCACTGTGGTGTGGAAAGCTTGCCTGCCATTCCTCCGACATATTAGTAAACAATCCTTTCTCAGTACTCAGCAGAGAATTTTGAGGACGCATCTACCTCACAGTCAATTTGATGCTTTCCAAAGTACTACCAGAAAAATCTCTGATAAACAACATCCAAAATAAAATTTAAAACAGCCTCTTTGCTGTTTATCTATAAGCCTAGATGAAGATTTGTTTTAAACTCAGTTGCTTACATTATGAATAATTAAGTAATAATACAGGTAGCATATAAAGTGAACAAAGTAATGGCAGACAAAAATAATAATAAACAAGATATAGGAGAAATCATGAGGTCTTATAGGACGTTTCATAAAGGGAAAAATCTGGAGATCCTGTAGGAAGCTCCACAAAATGGAGAAAAGGTGATATACAGTTTCAGCAGTAGATACCATCTCAGTACATCCCTAAGAAAGGAGACATCAATACAAATAGAAGATTTGCACCTTCAGAGTAGGGTCTCAGGAAGGGCGACTCAGAGGCTCATTTAGAGCATCAGCTGAAGGCTACAACCTTAAAAGGAAGGTCTTCCACCGCAAAATGCAGGTGTGTCCTCTAGAATGGCCAGTCTCACCCAGAACCTATTAGATAGGCAACGTATCAGGCTGCACCTGGCCCTTCCACCTGGGGCTCAGGCTGTTTCCAGAAGCCTTGAGAAGTACTCAAGCTCATCAAGAACTCCTGCTCTCAATCATACTAAACCATGCCGCTCCTGAAAGACTGGGAAGGCACACGTGATTGAGACAAGAAGGATAGACGTAATGGCTAGAAAGTCAATCGGAAACTGGGAAGTGTGTTTAGCATAGTGCCTTAATTGGTGTGGTCTATATAAATTATAACACTGACCGCTGCATTTTAAAGTTGCTCTTGATTAGGCATTTGGTGCCTTCATTTTTATGCCACGGCCTATTAATTTGCGCCAATATGCCATAGTGGGCCTACCTTATATTGTTTAATAATCAACTTAATGCTTTCATTTTATTGTAGTGGAAGCTAATTTAATGATTATTAGTTAGTAATAGTCAGAGGAAACCCCAGCTTACAATGAAATCCAATACAAATTCAGCCACATTATGTATAACCCATCAGATAAAAGGGGACTCCATCCAGGTGAAGGGATTTGGCCATCAGTAGGAAGTTGTAAGTAATAATACCCTTTCTTAGAAATCATTTCTAACAAATCCACCAATCTGCAGTAGAGTTAGTTAGCAGAAAGGAAGGGGCCCCACGGAGGGGGCAGTGACGGAGAAAGAGTGGCTATGGTGAAGAATGAGTGACTGAGCGGGAAGGCAGAGTGATGAGGAGAGACAGAAGGAAGAAATATGAAGCTGGGAAGCATCAAAAATGCACCTCAGAAGTCTGACAGCAAATCAGCAGAGAGGTTAGCACGCTGCTACTAGGCTGCGGGGGCCTGGTAGGTAATGAGTGAATGAGTGTCACCCAGGCAGGTCCCGCTGCGATCTGCTCTGTGCCTCTGGGCACACGCTGACTGTAATGCCACTGGACGGCTGCCCTGTAAGTGTTTTCCTAAGTCTGAAATCTTGGCACTTTTTTTGCACACCCATCCATAGGAAACCTGCAGAGTGAGAAACACACTGCAAAATGTGCTTATGGAACCCCATGTGTGAAGCGAGAGTGTTTACAGAAGTCTTACACAATTTGAGAATAACGCAATTTGACAGAAGAGACAGGTTTGATGAAATGTCTGAGGTTTTTTTTTTTCCTTCTCTTTTTCTTTTTTTTTTTTTTTTCTTTCCCTTTTTGGCATTATTGTTGAGTGGGTAGAACAGAACCATGGGAAAGCCGAGAGCTGGCTCCGGTTCCTGGCTCTGTGGCTGAAATCCTGTGATTCAGGGCAAGAGACATGGCTTCGGCCCGAAATTATTACAGAACCGACTGGGAGTGGAGTGGCGCGAGGGTTTGTACGCGCTCCAGTCTTCTGGGGTTTCAGACAGCAGCCAAGCCACACGCGCCCCAGCCAGTCTCCTCAGGTCAGGTTGTTAAAAGAGAGCTTTTGAAGCCCCAACCCTAAATGGTGTTAGTGTTGGAGCCATGCTGGGCAGCTGGACATGGAAGGCAAGAGAGAGGCCTGGGAGAGTGTGATAAGAAAGGGCGGTGCTTGGTTTTGGAAATCCATCAAACTGTGGAATCAGTGCCTGAATGCATTAGGCGAGCTTCAAGGGCCTGGAGCCAGGAAAGAGGTTCCGAATTAGAAGACACACGTGGGTTCTATCATCAGCCGAGGTAGTGGGAGTAAGCTCTGACAGAGGGGCAGGGGCAGGAGTGCAGAGTGCAAAATGGCAGTCATCACTGACTGACAGGTTCCCAGTGGTCTCGGTGGCGGGCCACTTACACAGCCAGAGACGTCACTGGCTTTCAGAATACACAAAGGCACTGCTGTTGGACCCTCTTGTTACAGAAGAGGAAACTGAGACACGGAAGGTTAAGAGGATACCCCCAGGCCGAGGCACTTGGACATCTTGCAGGACTAGAAGCAGAAAGGGATGTGTTGCTTTAGATAAGGAGTGCAGTTGTTGGCACATGGGTAACAGCTGCAATCAGAACGATTCCTCCCTGCATCCTGTGAGGCGTTACAAAATATAGAAGGCTAGAGGAGTTTGCCGTAATGTTCATTGTGGAGAAACACAATCTCTATTTCATTGCTCTAGCCTGGGTGTTCTTCCAGAGGCTGGAGGCACAGGAGAGCTGGCCTTGATGCCTCAACAGGGGGTTGGCTTGGTAACTTTATAGAACGGTAGATGTAAATAAACTCTGTTTTCTTTACAGACATCAAAGAGGAAAGTTTTAATTATTAATATCTTTGAACTAAGTCGTCTTCCAAATTTGGTGAAATAAACCAGCAAATGTGGGGGAAAGTTGAAGATGTTTATTACAAAATTTAGACACCAACATTATTACACTTGCTTTTCTTGAGCTCTCTCTCTCTCTCTCTCTCTCTCTCTCTCTCACACACACACACACACACACACACATACACACTCACACCCTGAAAATCTAAAATACAATCTGAAAAACCTCATTTCAATAAAGTAATGTTGAAGTTCATTTAGCTAAACCCCGTTTAAATACATAGGATGTATCCTTATGTGTATGTGTGTGCCCATTTGTACTTTTTGTGCACCTTGCACATGTGTGCTGCCCACAGAAGAGAGGACATTGGGTCCCCTGGGGCGGAACTTATCTTCAGTTGTGAGGCACGAAGTGGGTGCAGGGGATTGAATTCCAGTGCTCTACAGACAGTGCTCTGATTGCCAATCCATCCCTCGGACTCTTGTCAAGCTCCATTTTAGGAAGAACAAGGTAGTGGTCAGTCTTGAGGACGAGCACGTCAGTGTACAGATGAATGTGTTTCTCCTTCTAGAAAGCTTACTACCTGTGATGAATTGATAGATGGGTGCCCTAATTTTTCTTCTCAGTGGTGTCTTTTGAAAAACCCTAAGGCTTTTAAAAATAAATCTTAATTTCTCCTTCTCTACAACTGGGAAAAATCCACACCTTGAAGAGTAGACTTTACAAACAGTACCTCCAGTTTCGGATTTGGTCCTGGAACAGCATAAAACACCACAGTGTCAGCTTTGCAAGCCACAGTCCTCAGCTGCTTAGTGCTTAGACTTGGTAATCTCATCGTTAGTGCCAGTGCTTCACAGATAAGGAAATTGGAAAGTAATCCAGTCATGTAGGATAGAAATCTTGGAAGGCAGAGACAAAGCTATAGTTTATATTGCTCCATACTCACTCTCTGTTCTTTTTAGTTGTATGACGTTCTCCCGACTATTTCTGGAGTCTTTTCCTTGCGTATGAAATGAACACCCACATTTCTTGCTTAAAAAAAAAAAATCACAGGAATCAGAAGAGGCAAAAATAAGGATTCCAAATTCAAAGAGGTATTTGTGCACACTTGCTCTTAGCAACGTGATTTCCAAGAGTCAAAAAGAGAAACAACTCAAGTACTTATAGATAAACAGTGAATAAACAAAGTGTGGTAGGCACACACGGTGGGATGCTCAGCTTCTAAAAGAAAGGGCTTTCTAGTGCACACCACAACACACATGAACCTTGAAGGCAAGCAAGGTTCCATAAATCAATCAGGAAAGGATAAATACCGGCCATATGATTCCACTTACAGACTAGTCAAACTCACAGAGTCAGGACGTAAAAGTGTATCCTGGGGAGAAGGCAGGGATGCCAAGTTGAAGTCACTATTTAGTGAGTGGGGAAGGTAAAAGCACTCTAGTGGTTTGGAGGTAGGTGAAGGGGATGCTGGGTAATAGTTAAGAGGATATATTTGTTAACTTTTGCTCACTTCTTCAATAAAAACAACATGCAAAATTGACTAAAGAAGGGTTTATTTCCATTCACAGTCTGAAGACCTAGAACATCATGGTAGGAAAGGAGTGCAGACAGACAGACAGGAGTACAGTTGCTTGTTCATAACTACTTGGACCAGGAAACAGTGATAAATTTTTACAAGCATTTTTTTTCCCCTTTGTATTCTACCTGACCTACTTTCAAGCCTGGGTTTTCCTCCTTGATAAAATCAAGCCACTCCTAGAGCTACATCTCCTAGGCAGTTCCAAACCTCATCAACTTGACTACCAAGATTGGCCAGCAAAGATGGTAAATTGTATGCTGTGTGTATTTTACCACTGTGCTATTGTGTTTTGGTTTTGTACATGGGAAAAAGCTGTTTTCCTTGAAGGTTTGAAGACTAATTGTCTCATTGTTTTCTTCTTTTTGTATGTGAGTACACTGTCGTTGTCTTCAGACACACAGGACAAAAGGCATCAGGTCCCATTACAGATGGTTGTGAACCACCATGTGGTTGCTGGGAATTGAACTCAGGATCTCTTGAAGAGCAGTTAGTGCTCTTAACTACTGAGCCATCTCTTTGACCCCCTTCCTATGCTTTATGGATGCTATGGTTTTCATGGAAATGGTGGTTTTAGCATATGAAGTAACCGAAAGGTAGAAGATACACGTGGTCCATCCTGTGGTTTTCCATTTCAGATTTATCAATCTACTTGATGAAAAAAGCAGAAGTCAGTACTGTATTTGCTTACTTCAGGGGACAGATGATGTGAGACTTTAAGAACACAGGATCTTCCTAGATCTCTAATTCCATTTTGGACAAAGACACTTAAGGTGCCTGCTAAAAAACTACCCAAAGCAAAGAATGGGGAATCCTGGTGTTTACCATGGAAAATAAGCATTTTGGGATCCTAGCAGGAAAGCTAGAGGTTAAGCTCTCAATTTTAAACTATGTTCTGCTGAGAGAATCATTTTTTATGATATTATGCCTTGACTTACTAATCTATAAACATGGGTGATTCATTTTTATACAGAAAAGCAATAAGAGCTATTACACCAGTATTTCTATTTATCTTAAAAACTGGATAATTTCTGTCTGGGTTTTCTGTGAGCTTCATTGCAAACACCAGTAAGTTGTTGTCATCTTTACTTTGGGTGGGATAAAGAATTTTGCTCATTTTCTTTCTTTTTAAATTGAACAGTTATTTTATTTATGCAGGTGAGCATTTTGTCTACATGTATGTCTGTGTGTCATGTGTGTGCCTGGTTCCTATGGAGGCCAGAAGAGGGTATCGGATCCTCTGGAGCTGGGGTGACAGATAGTGTGAATAGCTTTGTGAGTACAGGGAACCAAACCTGTATCCTCTGGAAGAACAGCCAGTGTTCTTAACTTCTGAGCCATTCCTCCTACCTCTGCAATTTTTCTAACGATTAACAATATTTTGAGAAATTTCTTTCTTATTAAACAAATGTTTAGATTTTCACAGTTTGGAATTATAAGTTAAGACTCTGTCAACTCTTTTGACAAACATTAAGAACTTATGTCATAGCTGGGCGGTGGTGGTGCACGCCTGTAATCCCAGCAGTCTGGGAGGCAAAGGCAGGCGGATTAGTTCGAGGCCAGCCTGGTCTACAGAGTGAGTTCCAGGACAGCCAGGGCTGTATAGAGAAACCCTGCCTCGAAAAAACCAAAACCAAATCCAAAACAAAACAAAAAACAAAAAACAAAAAAACAAACCAAACCAAACCAAACCAAATTAAAAAAAAAAAAAAAAAAAAAGCACTTATGTCATCCCTGGGCTTAAAACAGTATTCTACTGTTGCGGATAATCTGTGTGTGAAGAAGGCATTGTTCCTCAGTTATAAACATCATCCACAAAAGTGACAGCAAACTGTTAATTCCAGGATTGCTGTCCTTGTTGATGTGGGAAGTAGGAATTGTCCGATTGTAGAAGTCAAGCCACATTTGATGTCTAAATAACCCATAAAAAGAAGGGCCAGACTGGTCAGAGCAGTGAAGTCTGGACAAGATAGGAGAAAAGTGTCGCTGGGATATGTTTGTCAGAATATTTTTTTTATTTTTGAAAACTTAAGATCTGAGTAAAACAGAAGGTTAAATAAACAATGGTTGAACAACTTTGAACAACGTTGAACAAAGGTTGAACAACGATGCTATAGGAATAAATAAGGAACAGAGCAATTTAAAATAGTAGAAATGGCCTTTCAACCGTCTTTCATCTTTTACAGGATCCTTTGGAGTGCTTCAGGCAGCTGACTGTCAGTCACGTTCATCTCCGTCCAGCTTGTGCTTCTATACAGAGGTGGGTACTTGTCTCTGCATCTGTCCACAGTTGCCAAGCATCTGTCTTTACGTCCACATCATTTTTTGAGTAGGGTTTTCATAACACTGGCTGGAGAACTGAATGCAGATTTTTAAAAAGAAACTTCTAAAATTTGTCAAGTATAGGGTTTCTTTACCCTTCTGCATGTAGGGAGATACAAGATGGTGCTGATGCCTTGCCTACCCTCTCAGCTCCATTTTCCTGGCTCTTTGCTCTCAAGACTCTATGACCTCTACAGTCTTTTGCAACTAGAAGTAACCCCAGGATATTTAGGCTCACTGCTATAGAACTGATTAGTCCTAGTAAAGCTTATTGGAAAGTGTCTCAACTTGTTACTCCCTCTGCTCCCCGCCTTTCCCCTTTACTCCCTCAAGACCAGACTATGGAGTGGCCATCTTGGGATCCCAAGGAGATGAACTCACCTCGAGACCTCACACAGCAGAGTGATGAAACACCTAGCCAGGGGGTATAGCATTCACTCTGGTCAGCTTACCTCTAGACTCCTGGTTATAACTGTGAAAATAGATTAATAATAGCCTAAAATTGTTTAAATTTTCTCTTTTCAGCTTCCCATTCATAAGAATGTTTGAGAGCAGAAATTTCAGAAGTAAAGAAACTGTAGAGCCTGTAATGAATGGTATATCCCTGGGCTAACTTGCTTAATTATGAGAATGTTTAGTTAATATACAAATTATGAAGCTTGAAATAATTGGCTCTGATCACCATCCTCATTATTCTCATTAAAGAGATTTTTATTCAGTATTCATTTGCACAAGGAAATCTGCTCAGCTGTTTACCTGGTGAATGGCTTTCTATGCGGGGAAGGTTCTCCCAGGCTGGGAGATCACTGAGGAAATGAATGAGTTTTCTCCAAGCTGCTACTGAACGTTGGAGTTGTTTGCATCAGCATAATAACAAATACTCCAAATAAGAACAGTTATTTATGAAGATTCAGTGTTATTTAATATCTTTGTAAAACAAACTCAAAGCTGTCACCTTGTTGCATCTTTTATAAGAATGTCATTTCTACTCTAAGTCCTGTGTGATTCCTTGAGGGGGATAGAAAGTGACACAGTTGTGGTTAGCAAGTTGTGGATTTCTCCTCACCGTGGGAAAGCCCAGGGGTGGTTCACATTGTGGGTATCATCTGTTCCATTTGTTGAAGCAGAAAAAAGAGGCTGACAGTGGCTTCGTACACAAGGAGCAGTATGTATATCCATAGCACCTGGGCAGCTGAAGGAGTTCAAGTCTATTTAGTCTCAGTTGATAGAGGTCAGGGAGATGACTGCTCACCCTTCACAATATATTCCTGTCTCAAGGGCAAGAGCTTGAAGCCTCTTCTGCATTTATCAGAAGAAGCATACAGTACAAGTTATTATTATGTATTTATTTATTTATTATTTTGCTGAAACTTCATGCATTAAGTCTCAGATTGGGATTGGTCCAATGAACTGATAGTGACCGCATGAGTTTTCTCAGTTTCTGGAATCTGTGTTTGGGCTCACTGGAGGGAGAGGGATGTGATTCCTCCCAAGGCCTTCTGCTTGCCACTCCTTGTCCCCAAGCCTTGTTCTTTTGCTGGCTTACACAATCAATTTTGGGCACTATTTTTCATTAGTCTGTGTAAACGTTGGCTGATCAATACATCTGGGGCATTATATAAATCTGCCTTTGTTCTTAATCTGCATTAGCTCAGATTAGCTTCCTTGTAAACAGAACTGTACTCTCAGATAACAGTTGTATAAATGATTAAAAAATGTTTATTTTTTTGTTAAGTAAACTGGCTGCAGAGGTGGCAAATAAAGGACAAGCAGGAATGGTTTAAGTTTCCTGATTTTTCTGATCCACCTTTGCCAAGCAAAGGTCTATGTTTCCATGTTCTACGTCAGAGGGGAAAAGGAGGGGCTCATTTCCAGGCATGTGAGGAACTGTTGGGTAAACACTACCAGAAGTTTGGTTCTGTGTCATTAACCAGATCTTCACGTGGTCACCTCTGACTTCAAGAGAGGCTGAAAAATACAGTCCTGGGCCTGGGCTCCCGAACCAGACTCAAGATTCTGATCCTAGGCCAGAGGAGAGTGACCGTGGACCCCAAATTAACTGTCCGCTGTCATTTGCAAACAACTATAAGAGAGGGTGTGGCTACTTGTGAATGTGCTGGTTTCTGACATATGGGCTATAACCTTTGTCCCATTTAACACCTAAAGTGCTTTCTCCTCTTCCTGGGGGTTTATGGGAGCCAGATGGTGGCCACTTATCAGCCATAGGGATTTATAATTTCTCTCCTGCTTCTTTTTTTTTTTTTTTTATTCTATTCTATGGACAAAGAACAGGCTTCAGTTTATCTTACTTTGCTTCTAGACCCCATTTTATGTAGTGAAGTTGTTTTCCAGTAGGACTCATCTGGCTTTCCTTGTTTATTTTTGAAGAGTAGGATGTGTTTCAAGTATAACGCCCACCTTAGGACAAAGACCAATTGCCTGATCATGCCACATGTTAAAGAACTCTGCTTTCTGTTTGGAGATACAATTTTTAAAATCTTACAGCTATGAAAGTAGTTAGAAAAAAAATCAAAAAGTTCTTCTCAAACCATCTGTTGTATAAACAATGATACTTTAGGGATTATCATGACAAGACCCCCCTTTTGTGTCACCGGGGGTAATGCTATCCTTTTGCACTCTCCCCAAGAATCAGAATGACAAAAGATTGTCAGTGATGCCTAAGAACTCATTAGTGAGAAGTCATAAATGCTTAACAATTAGATAATCTTAGTTGGAACTTCTTGAGCTCTCCTAACAGGAGTTTTTGTTTTGTTTTGTTTTGTTTTTAATATTTAAAATATTTATTAGCTGAAGTTTCACTCTTAGGAAGACTGGGACTTCAGGAGAGATTATGATGTGGTTCTCAAAAAGAAAAACAATATATCAGCCTACCTATCATATAAAAAAAGGGAGTTCTTTTGCTCTGACTTAACTTTAGAGAGAACTGAGGCAGCATCCTTTGTTTACTTTGGACATTTGGATGAAACTGCACCACCGTGGACAGAGACTTGAGAGGGTTTGCTGTCTCCAAAGACTGTAAGTCTTTCTGTTCTGTTGTAAAGACCACAGTGCTGAAGGCACCGCAGGGCCACAGAATAGAGAGAGGCTAGCAACTGCTTAGTGATTCCCACATGACTCTTCTTTAATTTAACTCAATTTAGCACACTGCCATAAATCAATGGAATTCAATTTAATTAAACCCTGATCAATTATATGGTGGAAGCGTAAAGTGAGGCTGCTTCTATTGGGGAAAGTATATATGGATGCTCGAAGGAAGGAGAAGAGTATGAGTCACGCTGTTTAAATGCCAAGGTGCTTGACATGGGACACAGTTAAACCTGCACCATAGTGTTTGCTTGGCTTTAATTGGATTTGCTGAAGGTGTTCCCGAAACACCCTCAGGAGACAATGCCTGGCACCTGCACATCATCCCCCACAAAAGTGAAATCTGAGATGATTATTTACAGAGAAAGAAGTATGACATCAAAACTTCATCTGTGCACTTCAAATATGAGATATAAAATTAATGTTTTTGTCACTGCAGAGGGGATTTTGTCATTCCCTCCCTCTTCTTCCTTTTCTTCTTTCATCTCATAGTTTTCTGTATCCCTGGAGTAATTTACAATGACTGTATTATTTAATTTATTACAAAACTACAAGCATAGTGAATCACTTTTAGCCTTCGATGAATGTGGGCATTAAATTAACAATGTCTTAGAAGTTGTTCATGGCTACTTCTTAATGTTTTACCTTGTTCATATTTTTTTCTTTTTATTCAATTTTCTTTGAAAACTAAAAAGTTCCATTAAGTATAATGGATGTAATAAAATTTGGATTTTAGTCCCAAAGTAAGAAGAGTTGAATTCATTATGGCTTTCAGACAAAATGTCCTTTGGTCACACCATGGCCCCCTGGACTCCCTCACGACTGCTGACGTGAGGTACCTGTGACTCATCCCCTCCTTGGGATTTTAGGATGATGCCAGACACTCAGCTTGCCCTTGAAAAACTTCATTTCTCAGTCTTGTTCATTCCAGTGGTTACTCTGTGTAGAATGACTTAAGGAAAGCTTTCTGTTGTGATAGTAAAAAAATATCACAAGGCTTTAGTGATGGAGAGTAGGGAATGAAGCCAGATGATCTGGCTGCTGATGCTTCTGGGGAATAATAAATAGGGTGGCAATAGTTTTGCTGGTCATAGTTGCTAAGTTGCTTTCTTAGCGTCAGTCGACTTATCTGAAACTAACAGGGTTGATTATTGTCTTTCAAGGAAAAAAATGCTTTGAGGATACATTTAGACAGTGGATGAAAGGTTTTTTTTGTTTTTTTGGTTTTTTTTTTGCATAATGCACAAAATAGGCAGCAGCAGAGGTCAGCTAAGGATGCTTGTGAGTACAAGTATTTGTTCAATAGCGATGAAGTTCTTTGCGTTGTATGTATCTGGGTATATGTGTATGTCTTCATGTATGTGCCTGTGCTCATGCATGCATGTGTGTAAGGAGGCCAGCAGTCAACACTGAATCGTGGTCTTCTACCACCACCATTTTGCCTTACTTTTTTCCAAACAAGTTCTCCCCTTGAACCTGAGGCTCACAAATTGTGCCAGACTGGCTGGCCAACAAGCCCCAGGGACCTTCCTGTCTCTGTCTCCCCAGAGATGACAGGCACCTACAATGTTCCTCATTGTTAAAGAAGTGCTAGGGATCTGAACTTAGGTTCTTATGCTTCTTCAGCAAATACTTTACCATCTGAACCCCCCCCCCCAGACCCTAGGAGAGATCCTTAAGGTCAATATTATCCTTGGCCCCCTTTCATTTGCTTTAAAAATCTTCCTGTTGAAACCAGTGTAAACCACGAGCATACCAGATATAAAATGTTGTGGTGGGTGGCCACAATGCACATAAGAGTTTTGCATATGCTGAGTTCCAAGCAGAGCTTGTGTGGATGTCAGCTAAGGTCAGTAACTAGGAACAACTATTAGTATACTAGTTTAAGAGCCAGTTTTAGAGTGCATATTACCTTGCTTACATCTTTTGGATAACAGAGTCAACCTAGGCCAAGTTCTCAGACATCAAGTGTTGAAAACGAGCATCATGAAGACGTAGCTAATGATGGAATACCAGTTCCTCCACAATCCTCTTCCCACAGGCTGTGTGTTCCATGCAGCTAGTTACAGCTTTTCCTGGGCCTGTTTATTATGCGGGTTGTAATTGCTCTCACAATTATAAAAGGTAATTAGCATTTAGGCATCTAGTTGAAAATGAACCTGTTTCCATGAAAACTAAGTTAAAAGTGTTAGAAGTATGGGCCAGCACAGCTCTGTTATGAAGAAATGTGATCAAGCACAGAGGATTCAACTGTGAATATGGGGAACAACATCTAGAAATCTGGAAGGATTTTGCTTTCAGGCATGAGATGGATCTTGAGGGTAATTTCTATAAATGGTATTTTGGCTGGGTTGTAGCTCAGTGGTAGAGCACTTGCCTAGATTAGACAAGGCTATAAGTTCTAGCCTCAGCACTTCAAAGAAAAGAGCCAGTGTAGAAGTCCATGGTCTTTGCTCGACGTATCACCGTTACCACCACTACTCCCACCCCCTCCAAATGAAAATAACTCTTCAAACCTGTGAGAAGAGGTGCTGCTTGTATATCAGGTGGTATTTACCTAGTGGAATTGAATAACCCACCAGTCTTACCATCCACGGTTTGGCACACCTAAGTTTGTCCTGTTTCTGGAATTCCCAGATGCCCTTTGTTCCCTCTGTTTAACCTTTTCACAGAGGGTCAGGTCAACTAACTCTTAGCATTTTGTTCACATGAATGGATGTGAATGGAGATGAATATGTGTTTTCACACATATGACTGTGAATGGAGAAAACTGTGTGTATTTGTTACTTTTATGTCATCATGACTGAAATATCTGAAAGAAACAAGGAAGGAAAAACTATTTTGGCTCCTCATTTGATGTCTGGTCATTTGTCCCCACCTGCTGAGGCAGGTGTCATGGGCTTGGGAGAACTGCTCACTTTCCAGCCGATGGAAACAAAGGTAAAGAACACAGGCACACCAACGACACATATTTGTCGCCTCCATTTTATCCTGTGCAGGTCACTAACCCATGAAACAGTGTCCGAGGCTTTCATGCTGAATTCCTCTCTTGAATAATCCTCTCTGGAATCCCCCTGCCCAGACACACCCAGAGGTGTGCCTCATCATTTCTAACTCCAAATAAGTTGACAAGTAGGATTAACTATCACAATAGACAACACCAACACGTAAATAAGTCTCAATATGTCCTGTGACAGGAGGTAATAAACATCACTGGGAAAGGACAAAGGTACAAAAGAATAGAGAGACAAGAGTGCACGGAGAATAACTTGTTATGAAGAGTATTTCAGTATAGACAGCCCTGAGAGATCGGGCACTCCAGACCTCTGAGCAAGAGCTCTCTAGAAAGACTCCCAGAGACTAGGAAGCTTGAAGGGAGGACAGCCCTTGGTCTCTGGGTTACAAGTTGAGAGATGGGTGTAGCTGAGGTTCAGAAGTGCAAGCAGGGACTAGAACTTTTGACAGGGTAGGGACTTAAATCTTTCACCAGAACATTCAGAACTGCCCAGAAAAGACTGTGTGTGTGTGTGTACACTATATATATATATTTCAGGCTGACTTTGAACTTCTGAACCTCCCATGTCTACCTCTCTAGTGCTGGGATAACAGCCATGCATCACTACATCTGGTTTATGAAGAACTGGGGACTGAACCCAGTTCCCTGTGCATATATTAAGCAAGCACAATGTCAACTGAGCTAGCTATATCCTGAATCCTCCTCGCTTGTATTTTGAGCTCCTTCTTCCTTTTGTGTAGAGATTAGCTAACAGGGAAATCAGGATAGGAATAAAGATTTTTACTTTTTTTTTAAATGTAAATTTTAAGTGACACCGGTCGATACTCTTCCCCGACAAGTAAATATTAATAACTTGAGGGCAAGGGTCATGTTTGCTTTGTGATCACATTATCCCCAGCACCTAGGCAGTGCTGGGCACATGAGAGTGTTTAGTACATATCTGTTCATGACGGGGAAACAGAGGTACACAATTGTGAGGGGTTTGGGTCTGAGTGTAAAGGGAGTGGGTGTCAGGAAACTGTTGTGTGGAGAGAAAGGAGAGGCTGAGAGTCCTTCCCACCCACTGAGGATCTGGACTGTCGTGTCTGGCTCCTGGTGGATGTGAGTCTTGCACCATGACTGGCTCCTGGTGGATGTGAGTCTTGCCTTAGATTCAAACGACAACCTGAAATAAATTAGAAGCTGTTTTGATATTTTTCCAGTCACTGTAAAAATTCGAGGGCTGGATGGAAATTCTCTGTGTCTGGCATCCTTTAAACTTGGGCTGTCCCAGTGTTTTTGGCAGCGTGTGACTCTGGGGGCTTCCCTAATTTCAACACTGCGAGCTCTTGGGGAAGAGAGGGCTGAGACACTAAGGAAATAGTTCCTCAGGATAAGAACCGGATGTAGTAGCCTTTGTGTAGGTCCTTCGTGTGGGTCATTTTTCTGTTAACACAGAGTTTATGGACACTCTTATTTCTGATAAGAACACAATAAAATGTTGCTTACAGACCTATTTCCTCTCCTCGCCTCCAAATCCCCAAGTTTCGCTTATCATGAAACCTTGCAGCTGCTTCCTGATTGATCTCACGTGGTGTGTATTGCAGGATCTCTGTGTGCTGCTACCAGCATTGTGGATGTCAGCTCTGTCCTCCTGAGGGTAACACCAGTCAGAGCACTGCCGCTGTGATCCTCGTGGTTGTGTGCTTGATGCTTATGGAAGCAATTTGCATCATGCTGTGCTATGGGAAACCTCTTGGATATGCATTATTTAATAGTAACCCCCACCCCATGCTAAAGTCCGGCAGCCTCCAGCACAAGTTGGCTCAGATACCTGTCATGCTCAGAAGAAAAGAGACACTCCCAGTTCAAAACCTGTGTACAGGGGAGGAGAGAGAGGCGAAACTGGTCAGGATGTAAAATATGAGAGAAGAATAAAAATAAAACAAAACAAAATGAAAACAGACAAAACCCCGTTTGATTTACGCTCTTTGTTAGAAATGAGTTTTGTATATTAGCTAAGAGCACAAACATAAAGATAAAAAGATCCATAAACATAAAGATAAAAACATAAAGATAAAAACAAACATCGATATCCAAATCCACTATGCCCATCGAAGTCCAAGTACTTAACATGTCGATCATCAGAATTATGGGCTCAGAAAAATGGCAAGCCATGTTAGCTTCAAGCCTCTTTATAGCACATTTAGACACAAGAAAGCTCTGACATCTTTGGCAAAATGGTGACTCTAGTGGATTTTGGGAATACGTTCATGACTGCACATGTAGCCCGACTTCACCACTCATGGACCGAGAGGTTAATGGGTTCGGACTGAAAACTGACTCGACTGTCCTGTCTATGTTACATGTGAAATTGGCCACACTGCCTCACCCAGAGCCTGAGTGAAACATTCTATGATAATTAAAGAGGATTAAGGTGGTGATGATGTCGAAGCTAGGAATATCGGGTCACAGTACATCATTAACTGGAAGTGGAGAAAAATCTCAGAAATTTTAGGACAAAAAAGAAAACCTTAACGTAGATAAATGAAAGACTCACTGGAGATATGTATGAAACACAGAATTTGTTGCCCCATTGTTAATGACCTGAGTCCTGCACGGTACCCCCGAGGCCACTAACATCAACTGTAATTATCTTTGAATTTTTCTCGAGCTCCTGCTGCGTGTGGTGGGACTGTAGTGACTTCGGTGCTTCCCTTTGCTCAAAACCCTGGCTTATTTAGAGCTTGTTAATGGCATCGTCAAGTTTTTAATTGGCCAGCTGTCAAAAAGTTCGAAAATATGAATAATCTCCCTGAGCAAAATTGGAGCTTCTTCGGCTGCGACTTGAGTTTACCTTGTGAAGGAGACAGAAGCCATCCAATGAAAGGGAGGGACCGAGGCCTCAACATCTCAAAGGCACCCTCCTTCTACCCAGTTCGTCATCATCAGGGTGATCAGCCTGTCACTGTCCATATGTTGCCCGAGGCAAAGGGTTAGTGCTGTGGAGGGTAACATAACCTGCAGCTGCAGCTGTGGCCAGTTATCTGTGAATCACATATTTGTGCTTTGTTTGGATGGATGGATGGATAGATGGATGGATGGATGGATGGATGGATAGATGGATGGATGGGTGGATGGATGGATGGATGGATGGATGGATGGATGGATAGATGGATGGATGGATAGATGGATGGATGGATGGATGGATAGATGGATGGATGGGTGGATGGATGGATGGATGGATGGATGGATGGATGGATAGATGGATGGATAGATGGATGGATGGATGGATGGAAGGGGCTACAGACCACCATTAAGCCTATTGGTAAGACTTGCTGAGTACAGCAACGAAAATCTGACCAGGTTGGCCATTAAAATCTGAGCCGTTACAATCTTCCATCTATGCATCCTTCCAACTGGATTCTTCAGTTTCCCAAGTTGTTGCGCATAGAACTACTCATGCTATTATGTTCCACATAAGCCTTCCTTTCCTCTTGGTAAGGCAGACTTTACTGAAGCTTACGGGACGTGGAGAAAGAGGAAGGCATTATAAAATACATATACCAAAAGCTACCAAAGAAAGGGACTTACGGGGATTTCATTTAAATGAACTGAAATAATATCATAAAAGGAAACACAAGAAGATGAGAAACATGGAAACGATTGCCAGATTGCCAGGAACAAAGCCAGAAGAGCAGGTCACTCAGGACACGGAGACCGTGAAGAACAGGAGGAGGGCAAACTCAATAGGCTGCCTCCTCCCACAAGGCCGAGCAGTTCAGGCTTCAGGGTTATCCTCAAGTGAAGTAGATGCCTGATGAGAGAGGACTTGACTGCCAGGCAGGAATGACAAGGGTCCCTGGGAAATCACAAGGTAGCCTGGAAACAAGAAAGACAAGTGATGCCATCAGACTACAAAATGTCTACAAAACAGTCCACAGATGTCTACAAAACATCTAAAAGGAGTTGGGGGAGAGAGGACAAATATAACCACTCCCCTGATTGGCAAATAAATACATGATCATCTCCCTGGGTCAAGGTGAAAAGAAAAGGGTGTGCAAGCCACTGGGTCACCCTGTGATATATGGGGCTCAAAGAAGCATCAGGCTCAATAAAGATACCTTGGCCTCCATCAGATTTCCATCATAAGACTCTCAAAGGCCAGTGGCAGGACACCAACCAGAGTCCTCTGTCTTGAGACAATGCTCCCTTGGGAGCTTACCCTGAATAAAAATAACTTTTCCTCTGTGCTTACTTACTTACTTACTATCTACCTTTCTTATTCGTATTGATCCTGAGACAATAAACTGAGAAGCCAGTGACTTAGGGTGACTTCGGTGACATTTGATTATCTGATACCTTAAGCTCCTCAGTTAAGCTCACTAGAACCAAGAGATTCTCCATCATTCTAAGAACAGCCCACTTCAGTGTCCAGGAAAGACATGCACAGGGCTGGAGAGATGGCTCACTCATTGAGTGCACACTGGTTTTCCAGGCTCCCGCATCAGCAATGTCCTCAGTGTTCCCATGTTCCGGCCTCTGTGGGCAGCTGTGCTACTCCCTAAACACACACACTCATTAAATAAATAAATGTATTCTGGTTTGATTTTTTTTTTTTTGGAGACAAGTTTCTCTGTGTAGCTCTGGCAGTCCTGGAATTTGCTCTAGAGACCAGGCTGGTGTAGAATTCAGAGATCTGCCTGCTTCTAAGTGTTGGGACTAAAGGCGTGTAGCAATACATCCAGTTAAAATACTTTTTTTTTTTTTTGTAAAAAAGAACCTGTACTTAAATGTTCAAGAAGGATTAATCACAATCATTAAAACTTGAATGGACCCAACTACCAAATAATAAACAAATGTTCATGTAAAAGCATAAATAAGAATTTTCATATAAAAGCATGTCAGCAGTAAAGATGGACAGTGTCAGACATGGCTCAGCAAAGACATATCCAGGGAATGATGCTAAGTGGAAAAAACATAAACAAAAACAAACAACAGGCCAGCAGTCTGTTCTGTCTTCATTCTATTTCTGCACTTTATGCATATGTGAAAGATCTAGGTAGGCAGTTCTACAGAGACAGAAAAGAGGTTAGTGGTTTGCTTGGGAACAAGGATAGGCGGGAATAGAGAGCTACTTCTCACAGGCCGATGGCTTTGTTGGAGGACAGGGGAAATGTTCCAGAAGTAGATGGCTGTAATGGTTGCACAGTTCTGGGAAGAAACACTGAACTGTGCACTTCTGGAACATGTTCTGATAAAGCTGCTACTTACAAGGACTGTATTAGTCCCACGAGCTTTTTAAGATCTTCAATCTGGATGGGCCCATCAGGATGTCTGAGGCGTAGGCCCATGAAAAAGGAACAAACGAGAAGGGAGCTCAGAAGTACAGAAAGGGATATTGGAGGAGGAAGATGTGGGAGAAAAAGCAGCAGGAGCATTCAGTTGCAAAATGTTTGGGGAACTGGAAGGTCGGCTCAATGGTTAAGGTATCCTTTGCTCTTTCAGAGGACCCAGGTTTGGTTCCTAACACCCCAGGATGACTCTGAAGCGTCAGTTCCAGGGGATCCAACATCCTCTTCTGACCTCTGACGGTACTGGGCACATAATGTTTTCCACATCCATAGACTCATGCAAAACCTCCATACACATAAAATACACAAACACATCTAAAAGCATTAAAAACAAACAAAAAAATCTTGAGATGGAATTAAGGTGACAGAGTGCTGCCTTCTGAACAGCTGTGGCATAAGGCCAGGGGAGGAGGTGCAGGCTCATTCTATCAGCACTGGGGAGGTAGAACAGAAGATCACAAGTTCAAGGTCATCCTCAGCCATGTAGTAAGTTCCAAGCCAGCTCCCATTGGATGGGAGCAAGGCAGCAGGGGTGGGAGTGCAGGGAACAAAACCCCTCAGGGAACCGGTACATAATTCAGGCGACCCCGCTCAGTTTCAGTTGGTGTAGAAACTTATTGGAAGGCCTTGAAACAGTACCAGCAACATAGGCAGCTCTTACCAACAGATCTGTAACTCACACGTCGTCTGTACCTATCCATACGATGAGTCTTACTATCTCTTTTACTGTCTTCTTCGCTTCCTTTCTGTTTTCCTTCAAAGCTTCAGCATCATGGGCTTTTTAAATGACCTGTCCCCTCTAAACCTAATTCTACCTAACACCATTCTTAATAAATAAGTCATTGCCCTTTGGTTCAGAATTTGTTCTGTCTAAATTCTCATTTCTGGGCCGGTGACATTGCTCAACATGTAAACTCACATTCTACTAAGCCCAAGGAGCATTGACTCCATCACTTGGAGCCAGTTCCTCTAAGTTGTCCTGTGACCGCTCCAGATTTTCTGAGACAGCATCTCTCACTGGTTAGGAACTTACCACATGGGCTAGGTGGCTGGACAGACAGCCAGACTCAAAGGCTTAGCTCCCTTTGACTCCCTTGCACACCACCCAGCCAGGCTTTTTTTTTTTAAATGTGAGGTTTGGGGATTGCACTCTGATTAAAATAAGACAAATTAGAATAAATAAATAAAAACCAAATAATTTTCTCCAAACGGTCAAATGACTCAATGACAATAAGAAAAAAAATCTTAGAGTGGAACCAAAACAAAATAATTTCCCAACAGTTACTAAGTAAAATACCTTTTCGACTAGTATATTACAACCTATGTGTAATGTACTACCTGTCACAATAAGTTGTGCATAAAAATCAGGGGCTTAATAATTCTACTTCTCTGTACACTTGCCAAGGCGTTGTTGAAGCAGAGATGCAGACAGATCCCTGTACACCAGTGGTCCTAACACCGACCTTCATGATAACGGAGTGAAGACAAGGCAGATACCCATGAGCGGATGAGTGGGTAACGCATCTTGGCAGGATAGCCAATCTCAGAGAAGAAATGCAATTTCAGTACAGGCTACAACACAGCTGAATCTTGGTAACAATGAGCTAAGTAAAATGCTGGTTAGGAAGGTGCAGCAGGACAAACATCGATTTTGTTTCTATGAGGGTCTAGATAGGAGTCTATAGAGACAGGAAGTAGAATAGAGATTGATGAGGCTTAGGCGGAAGGGTTCACAGGGAGTAGGTGTTTAGCTAGGGCTTGTGCCTAGGCTGATAAAGCATGTCTGGTCTCTACATACATTACGAATATGTGAAGATACACACTGACAGGGCAAACAAAAAGCATAGACTCGTTCTAGTGTTTTTTTGTTCTAAATGGCTCCAGTTTTCATAGAATCATGGGAAAGTTGTCCCTACTGGGCCTTCTTACAGCTGTACTATTATAAAAGGGAGCATGCTGTTCTCTCTCCCTCCCTTCCTCCCTCCCTCTTCCTCTTCACTCCCTCTCTCCCCATCCCCCAGTCTAGACCAGGCTCCACATAGTGTCTTAATCCCATCATGGAGAAGTGTCTGAGCTGCTCTAATTTCCTTGGGGGTGGGGCGGGTGGCCGATACATTGCTTATTCTTTCCATTTTTTCCCTCTGTTTTCCTTTCCACGTAACATAAAGTTTGATTGGATCACATGAAATTGTACAAGTTATTAAAAATCAAGAAGCCAGGAACATCAGGCAGCAGCAAGATTTCCTGGTCACCCCCACCCCCCCATCCCCCACGCCCCCCTCCGCCGCCATTCGCTACTTTTACTCTCCTTTGAAAGATGAGGTTTCCTTATAATAAAAATGAAATATAACTCTCTCAACCCCGCTTTTAAAGAACTGATTTCTGGCTATGGCTAAAGAGCCTACACAGAACCACAAAATAGCAGCAGCTCAGAGGCTTCAAAGGGGGGAAGGGGAGAGGGCCAAACTTTTCCTTACAAGCTGCCCCTTCCCCAATCAGGAGCGCTGGCCCACAGCTGCGGTTATCTTTGGCGTCCAGACACAGAGCTGCTTAGACCGCTGTTACATCAGCAAGGATCTAAGGCTTCTCAGCATGGTAGAGTTTTAATATTTTAAATTTGCTTTTAATTTTTAGGGTGATGATTTTTAATATTGTCATCCTTGCATTTTGTTGTTGTTGTTGTTGTCGTCGTCGTCGTTGTCGTCGTTGATGTTGTGTTTTTATTTCTGGATGGAAACCTTTGAAGTGAAGTGAAATTGTAGTCATCAGACACCCTTTAATCTTTTCCTTTCTCTCCGGCTCACTCAGGCGGCTCCCTTTTCTTTCCATCGTGCCCAAAGCCAGATAACACTTTCCTGCTGAGAAAATTTTAAAGCCACCACTCAGCTCCGGCAAATGAGGGCCTCCACGGTTTGGGGATGAGAAAATCTACTGCAGCTCTCACAGATCTCGAGTTGATAGTGGGTAATTGACAGCCGGAAGGACTTGGTCTCCTGGTAGAGTCAGAAGGAGGGTGAGCCCTGTGGGCTTCATTTGGGCAGAGATAAAACAGGTTTTCATTTGGTACTCACGGAGAGAGCATAATTAACCTTTTAGAAGTTTAAGGATGATCAAATTGTTATTCATTTTGCAAATGAGAAGAGAGAGCTTTCCTTCCTGCCAACAAAATGCCAGTGCAGATTTCAAGGTCACTGGATGATCTCTTTGAGGAAAAGAAAGACACACACACACACACACACACACACACATGAGGAGGGAAGGGAGAAAGAGGGGCGAGGGAGAGAGGGAGAGAGGGAGGGAGGGAGGGAGAGGGAGCACATTAAAACACTCAGCGATAAAACAGAATAAATGCTTTTTTTTTTTTTTAATGCTTTGCTCTATGCTGAAAATCAGTGCTAATGCTTAACACACATCTACCTGGGCATCCTGGAGGCCAACCATACTAGCCTGTCCGAAAACAGAGTATAAGCCTCCACCTGGTACTGGCAATGTGTTGATATATCTTGATGTTTTTATACAGGTTAGAAGGAAGGGCATTTTGTTTTGAAAACACATTAGTATGATGGCTGGTATAACATTGCTGCAGTGTGAGAACTCTGCCTTGCCAATGGCCAATGGCTGGGGTTTTAAATGTTTTTTGTTGTGGTTGTTTTTTGTTTCTTTTGTTTTTGTTTTGTTTTGCTTTGTTAAGTGTTTAGCTAAGTGAGTGCTGGGAAGGACTAGACTTGGTGCTCTTGAGATGGCAGTGGTTGGTATGCAGTGGGTGTCAGGTGAATGACCTTGATTTCTAGGTGTGTTCTTTGCCATATTACACACACACTTCATCTTCCGAACTTAGTACAGGGAAGGAATGCTCTATGGCGATTGAAAGAAAGAAAGAAAAAGAAGGAAAGAAAGAAAGAAAGAAAGAAAGAAAGAAAGAAAGAAAGAAAGAAAGAAAGAAAGAAAGAAAGAAAGAAAGAAAGAAAAGAAGAAAGAAAAGAAGAAAGAAAGAAAGGAAGAAAGGTAGGAAGAAAGGAAGGAAGAAAGGAAGGAAGAAAGAGAGAGAGAGAGAGAGAGAGAGAGAGAAAGAAAGAGAAATGCAATTGCAAACACACAAACACACATACATGCACTACAATTTATAATTTCAAACATAAAGAATACTCTATTAAAAGTACAAATAATTGTTATATATTAACTCACACAATTGTATCATTTTTTAAACATTTTGATTCATTTGCTTTACTGTTCTTTCTATTCCTCTATCAGTTTGTCCTTCCACCCACATGCAAATCGACTCTTCTAGTCTTGATCCATATCACTGTGTTCTCTGAGGCACAGTGGAGCATGGGGTATGCCCACATCTATATTCCTACCTCAGTAAGATTATTATGCTTACAAACCATTCCATCATAAAGTGTGGGCATGTTTTCCATCTATTTCCTGGGTATGTGTGTCCTAATGTGCTGACGCCTACTCACAGTAATGGTACCAGGATACAACGGAAAAGTCGAAATTCAAACAACTCACCATCTACACGGTAAACCTTCATTCACATTTTACCGATGTGCCAAAATAATGCTCTTTAAAGTAAGTATTCTGGAGTTCAGAGAGAATTTGAAATTATATTTAATTTTTGCTCTCTTTATGCAAATGAGTGAGTGGTTCAGATTCTTAACCTTAACGTCTGTCTTTCATGATGTTGTTTCCAAGAGTATATGTCATTTATTCTGTAGCATCTTCCTCCAGTTTGTGTTTATCTGACACTTTATTATAACATGATTCAAGGAACATGATCCCCTCCCTCCCCAATAATACAAGGTAGGTGGCGTTTGTATCCTTGTCACCGTGAGGAACTAGGAGCCTTGAGCTGGCGCAGGAGGAGAGCTCCACAAGCAAGCTCCTGGCTGCTCCTTCACATTTAATGAGTGCATTTCAAGGGGCATCTTTTATTTTTTATTGTTATCTTTTTTGTCTCAGATGAGCATTCAGAAGCATGGAAACACATTTTAGACAACACTAATGTCTTTCTCTTTCTATCTTACTTTGTTTGTTTGTCTTCCAACGCTGACCTTTGAGCTCAGGGTCCCACACCCACTAGGCAAGTGCTGTGCCCCAGAGCAACATTCCTACACTCAAGATTCCTTAAAGAGTTAAAATAAAAAAAAAAAATCTTGACTAAATTAAATACAGCGCGGAGTTCCAGTTTTTCCACACTGTGTATCGTTCAGTTGCGGGCAGAATCAAGCAGAGCCTTTTTTCTCTACCATCCTATCCAAAAATCAAATTATTTCCTGACAAAACAAGCAAGGAGTAGCCTTCTTCGCACATAGCCTGACTGTGAGGGAAGATGACGGACAGGCAAAGAAATGTTCAAGGGGAGAAGGAATGAAATAAAACTGAGGGAATGAGAAGAGCAGGAACACCCGAATGGCAGTTTACAAGGTCCCTGCACGGCGCACTGCTTAACTTGGATTTATCTTTCCAGCCTGTACCAGATCCCCCAGCGTCAGATTCTTCCCCCACAGTGATTTCCTACTTCCGACTATTGTTGTCCATTTTAGCAGGAACAGTGGTGTCTTCCTGCAGGAAACACGTTTAATTAATTTGAGACCGCATTTATTATCAGTTTCCTTAAATTGTCTAGTTGTGCCTTTACTGAGGATATGTTTAAAAGTCAATATTATTCTGGAGATACCGAGAGATGACAAACCAGGGTAAATAAAGCCAGGTCCTCTAGACTTCTAGCTATATGATTCATCCATGAAATGAACCCAGTGCTCAGGGAAAACATAATTCTCCCTGGCACCGAGACAGGAGGGTAGTTCTTTAGCACAGAGAAGACACTTTGCGGTGAAATAAATAATGCTTCTGACCACATCCTTACAGGAAAGTAGCAAATGTATTACAGGGTTTATTCTTTGTCCCTGTGGCCCATCACCTCACACCAGGAATGTAAGGAGCTAGCCAGTTAGCGACAATTCTTTTGAACTGTCTTGTCTACTCCAAGATTAGCTTGGAGGATACTGAAGGTGTTTATTTACAAATGTGCTTTTAATCTCCTCAAGCCAAGTCCTCAGTTCTCATGATGGGAATGAAGGAGCTTCCTCCCAGATGGCAGGCAGGGTTGGATGAGGTGAGCCCATGGAAACCACCCAGCAGTGCTGGGAGAAGAGATAGATGAGCAGGTGGGAGTTGTTCGCTTTTCATTTTCAGGGAGAAATTATAATTGAATGTTTAATCAAAGCTCCAAACAGATCATGTTCACAATAATTTACTTGCGAAAAATTTTAAGCAGTTTTGCTAGGCTGCCACCTTGGCATAGGAGTGCAAAAAAAAAAATGCCTGGCTTGGTATAATTCCCGTGTGTGTGTGTGTGTGTGTGTGTGTGTGTGTGTGTGTCTGTGTCTCTGTGTGTCTGTGTGTGTGTGCGTGCGTGCGCGCATCTGTGTGTGTGTCTGTGTGTGTCTGTATGTGTCTGTGTGTGTCTGTGTGTGTGTCTGTGTGTGTGTCTGTATGTGTCTCTGTGTGTCTGTGTCTGTGTGTGTCTGTATGTGTCTGTGTATGTGTCTGTGTATGTGTCTGTGTGTGTGTGTGTGTGTCTGTGTGTGTGTCTGTGTGTCTATGTGTGTGTGTGTCTGTGTGTGTGTCTATGTGTGTGTGTATGCATCTGTGTGTGTGTCTGTGTGTGTGTATGTATCTGTGTGTGTCTGTGTGTGTGTCTATGTGTGTCTGTGTGTGTCTGTATGTGTCTGTGTCTGTATGTGTCTGTGTGTGTCTGTATGTGTCTGTGTGTGTGTGTGTCTGTGTGTGTGGTCTTTCTATTGAATTAGGCAAAGGAAGATGTAAAATTCATACCTGGGAGCCTTAGTGAGTTTTCCATTTGAGGTTAACGTTAACCCAGTTAAGTATTGGCATTGGTAACAGAAAACAGACTTCCTCCCTAGCTGCCAAAGCTGGGCAGCGAGAGCTCAGTGCCTTCTGGGAACTTGCTAGAAATGCAAACCCTTTGTCCCATCCTAGATCTTCCCAGCCAGGAGCTCTGGAGTGGGGCCTCTGTACTGAGTGTCACTGCAGGTGACTGATACCTTCTACTGGTTGAAAGTCACTGTCCTGTTCCAATTGAGTAACAGGGTCATCCATCAGCAACTGACCCTTTCAACAAAACATCCTGGGTTCATGGAGAGAAAGGAGGCAACAGTAGCCACTGGGTCATAACATTTTAAATTAGGGGAAAAAAGATCATCTTACTTGCATCTCCAATGTATCTTAATTTCAATATTAGATTGGGCCAATAGTGTCCCTTCCTAGTCTGCCTTAGTATCAGTTTGGCTTAATACTGGTTTCAATGTTTTAAAGAAAACCACAAACCATTCTTTGAAAATACCCTCCATCATTTGTCAGTGCTCAGTCCCTTCCTCTTGTCTGCTGCCCAGGGTAAAGAATAAAATTTCAAAGAAGAATACTTATGCTTGCCTGGCTGGCTCACTGGGTATATTTAAAACTTTCTCCTTGCTTTTGAGAATTTCAGGCATGCATACAATAAAATATGATCTCATCTACTCCTGCTTTCTTCTTTCAATTTCCCCATTTTCCCAACACATCATCTTCATAATGTGTTGGGAAATAATTCCCAACATAATGACATATATACACAAATACATGTATATACAATATTATATATATAGTCTGTTAAGTCTAAGTGATGTCCATCTGTGCAAGGATGTGGAAGTATCCACACAAGCAAAGGAAACACGCCAGTGACAGCATCTTTAATAATGAATAATTCTCCCATCCTCAGTAGGTGTCCACTGCCAATAATATTTAGTGTTGGGTAGAACCTGAAAAATCATCTACTATATATAGGCTGGAATTTGGGGTGGCTTGATCTTCTATAAGTGTCATAGCTGCTATGAGTTCATGCTTAAATTAACCATGCCATATCCAGAGGACAGCATTTTAGAGCTGTTCCTCTGCCTGTCTGTTGGCTCTTATGCTCTTTCTGCCTTTTCTTCTGCAATGTCTCCTGAACTCTGGAGGCGGAGTAATGATTAAATTAGTAATTGATTTCCCAGTTATAAGGAATACTCTCTTATTCTTGCCCCATTGAGTAGCTCATCAGGTACATTTTAAAAAGTTGAATATGGATTCATAATCTTATATTTTTGGTTGTGAGCCTAGCCTTTAATGGCTGGGCCATCTCTCCAGTCCATCGACTCATAATCTTGTATGAACTAGTAAGAAGCAGAGAACTGTGGGGACCTCCGAAAGTCTACAGTGAATGTGTACTGTTTGACATGGCACAAACCATGTCAAGTCTCCCAATGCCTCAGGCCCATGGGATTGGCCTTCCTGGGGGAGGCTCAAAAGAAATTGCCAAAGTCTTCCTCTGGTCTGAGTATGAATGCTGACAATGTGTACACACATTATCTACCACAGTTTTTCTAGTTCTGTATAACTGCAACCTGATAGTATTTCTCTACAGCAGTTGTGCCAAACTTTCCTAATGCTGAGACCCTTTAATATAACGCCACATATTATGCTGACCCCCAACCATAAAAATCATTTTTTGCTCTTACTTCATAGCTGTAATTTTGCTACTGTTATAGGTGACCCCTATATAAAGGCCATTTGACTCCCAAAGAGGTTGAAACCTATAAGCTGAGAACCACTGCTCTACAGAGAATCTTCTATCAGCTACAAAACTCTTTCTTCCTGTGTTGGCTATAGTAAATGTGAGGAGGTTCTGTTATTGGATAGTTGGTACAGCTTCAGCAGAGAGAACATAGCCCACCTGACTTCAGCTTTTCTGTACATGTTTCAGTTCCCTTTCAGCCCTAATCACATTGAGGTTTCTAGGACCTAAAGTATAGCTGGACAGAGATATACAATTTCTTTTCAGTTAGGGATCAACGTTCAGTAGTAAATTTTAGGACAAACAGATTACATTTAATTTTAAATTTGCCTCATTTAGTCAAATGTCATATCCATTTCAAGAAGGAAGAGTGAACACACTAGTATCTTCTGGCTTGCAGCAAGCTTTTAGGGTTTTCCAGTTTGAAAAACTTAGTTTTTACAATATGAAAATTATAGACGGAGTGACATTTAAACCTTTGCTTTTCATAGCATTTCACACTTACACCATTTTAAAAGACAGCTATTAACATTTACAAAAATCTTTCAGAAACCAAATGTTCTAACATGCAGAATTCCAATTATACTGTGTAAGAGGGTTATCAACCATTCTTCTACAAGAATTCTTTGAAGTGTCTGGTATTAAACCAAGAGCTAAAATGTCAGTTGCACATAGACAATAAATTAGGGTTTATAAAATCTTGTAAGATTTATTTAATATTACAATTTTGACCTTTAGGTTGCCTCCACCATAGCTTTACTTCTGTCTCCCTCCACATCACCCTCTCTCTCTGTCTCTCTGTCTCTCTCTCTTTTTCTCTCTCCTACCCTGCTGTCTCTTTCTCATCTTGCATGTATGCTATATAAAATTATATGACCTATTCATGCTGCGAGAAGACTGCCCATGCCTACTAGATCTCTAGTTTCCTCACTCTTTCTAGTCAGAGTAACAAACCCGTGGCACACAGTGCCCATTTCTATGCAGAGCACGTGAGTGGAAGCATCAGGAAAATGTTCTCCTCATTTTCTGGAACACAAAGCCCTTCCTTTGGGATGGATCTTGATGGTAAACTAGAGGTTGTAGAGACACCACTCTGAATTTTTAGCCATTTAGCAAAGAGGATTGAAGATGAGGAATGTCACACACATAAATGTGATTTTTGAATGAGATTGTCTAAAACTATAAGCAAAAAACCCATCAGACAAAATTTTCATTATCCCCATTGAGAAAAACAAAAACAGAATTTTCCTTAAAGAATGGACATCAATGTCATTTCTCGCACATCTTATAGGCGATGCCTACAAACAAAGTGTGTTCATTATGAAGGATTTTTCCAAGAAGTGTTGTGAATGTAGAAGCGAGACAGGAGATATTAGAAGGGCGGGGTCAAGAGGCAATCATCTTGGCCTTTTCCATTTGTTGGTAACTAGGAATTACATCCTGTCTTCCACATACTAGAAAGTAGCATAGGCCTGAGTAATTAGTTTGTTAAGAATGCTTTTTTTTTTTTCAATAAGGAAAAAAGACTTATTTTGGCTCATGGTTTTGCATGTCTGTGATCAGTTAGCTCCATTGCTTAGGGCTGGATGGAGACAGCGCACCTTGGCTTTATCACCCTGCTTATGCCACAGTCAGGAGCAGTGACAGACAGAGGGAGAAGCCAGGGTTCCACAGGTCCCTTGGGGAACATCTCCAGTGACCTACAAGCCTTCCATTATGTCCTTCCTCCTAAAGGTTCAGTGACTTTCCAACAGCATTACCCTGAGAACCGAACCTTTAAGACACAAGGGCCATCCAATCTCCAAGTGTTGGCACCTTCCAGCAGTAACAAACTAGTTAGTGTTTATTTCACACAAATAATCTTTTCCATAGGGAATTTTCTCTGGTTCTCTTATCAATCACTCTATGTACTTGAGCAAAATCCTACTGCAGGATTTTGTTTTCTTGTGATCATCCATAGTTTTTACTAATTTACTTAGTATCTTAGTTGTTTTTTTTTTTTTAGCAAAAAAAAAATCACTATATTGGCTTTATTATGAGCAACATGGGAACATTAATTGAGCAAGAATCTAAGAGATATATCAGAGACATAATTCTTTGGTATTTTATGGTACATAGATGTGAAACTTGTTAAGAATGCTTTTAATTCAACCAAATTATCTCCTCTCCTCTCCTCTCCTCTCCTCTCCTGTTCTCTCCTCTCCTCTCCTTTCCTCTCCTCTCCTCTCCTCTCTTCTCCTCTCCTTTCTTCTCCTCTCCTCTCCTCCCTACCTTCAACCTTCCCTCCTTTTCTCTTTCCTTTAGTGGAGATAGATTCTCACAGAGTTCAGGATTCACACTTAGCATGTAGGCCAGGCCGAGGCTGGTCTTGAACTTCTGAGCTTTCTGTCTTTACCTCCTGTGTGCCTGGGTGCCACGGTTCCAATGTGTGTGCCACTTTCCTCAGAGTCATTTCTTTTTTCAAGAGTTGTTTTATTTTTAATTATGTGCTTGTGTCTGTATGTGTTAAGTGCATGTGAGTGCTGGTGTCTGCAGAGGCCCTGGAACTAGAATTACAGGTAGTTTTGAGCTGCCTACCATGAGTACTGGAAATAAATATGAATATTCTGCAGCTCTAGGCCCAGCTTTTAAATTTTATTTATTTACTTATTTATTTATTTATTTATTCATCCATTTACTACTGTAAGTAAATCTTAATAATGTCAGCTAATATTTATATAGACTAGGCTTCACTCTAAATGTTTTATGCATTTAGTCCTCAGAAGGACTGAGATTTACAGGTGAGTAACCAAATATGGGAAAGCATATGGAATTTGCTTACAGCCAAACGATGGAGACATAATTTGTAGCCAGCAGTGCGGTTCTGCAGTCCTTGTACTACTACTACTGCTTTCCTTCTGAGAGATGCCCTAGTCAGGTAGATGGAGGAAAATAAGCAAGTCTATTAACTTTGCAAAGTGTTTTTTAAGAAACAGAAATCAGAAGTTACAAATGACCTCATTCTCGAGCCTTTATAGCTGTCACTTTGTCACCTGCTTTTGAAGGCAGCTGCGTGTGGATGCCAAGAGCAACAAGCCAAACCTAACAGTGAGGAACTGCCTCTTAAGTGCTTCTCTTCACCCAACTGCCAAGTCAAAAGCCCGTGATCAACATACAGTTAGTTGATACATTCACGACAATTCTCTTGCGGCAGATCGGACCCTTTTCTATAATTTTGTCAGACAACACATTGCAATGCATGGTAAGAGCACGTTTCTGGGTGTTAGTTTGCTATCCTCTAAGATAAATTGATGCACATAGGGCATCAGCCCAAAGGAGGGTGACTTGTGCTATTTTAGAGTATTGTTATGATTTTGGTACAAATCTGTTCCTATTTACCTGAAACAACTGCAAGACTAAAAGACTTCTTATATTCAGTGGATGGATTTCTTCTTTGAAACAACATCCCATATAATCAAATTCCAGTGTAACTAAAGGGGCATGTTCTTGGAGTTCATCATAGGACACATGGCATGCAACCATATGGTGTGCACACGTGGTTGTCATGCGTCTGTTGTCTACACTGAGATCTACATAGCAGATCTGCTGTCGTTATAGTCTCTCACGTGCCTCTACCTGGGTCTCCTATCCATTTCACACACCGGTAGCAAATACTTCGTGCATGAATGGGGTAGCTTTGTGAAAGCCACCCGTTGTTTGTTGTCATGGCAGCCGAAGGGGATCAGATACACTACGTTGAGATATGTCTCTTTAAACAAAGCTTCTTTTGAACTGAAGACGCTTACTAAATTGAAGCAAACACAAGGAATTCTTGGCACCGCCCTGGTCTGCATAAAAGCAGGACATAGACTTCCATTTTATTAAAGAAAGTCTGTATTTGTGCTAGGACTGTTGGCTTGTAAATGGATCTCCCAGTGCTATGAAGGAAGAGTGACTCAGGAGATAACACATCACTCAGGGGGATGCAGTTCTGTACAACAAGGCTTACTAAGCAATGCATTTATACATGCATCCTCCTCACCCTCCTACATTTTAGCCTCCACGGCAGCCCAGCCCCCTGCCCTTGCTCTGTCTTTTCTCTGCATGTTGTTGCTCTCTGTTTACTTGGTTTAGGAGTTTCCAGGTCTAAGGGCCTCTTTAGGGGTTTTCACTGTTCCTCACAGTAGCCTCTTCCACGTGCTTAAGAAATCAACATTTCCCCCAGTGACTCTGTCACTTATCAATTTAATTCACATTCTTCAGTCACGGAATAGAAGAGGATAGAATAGAGTTTTGCTTCTCTGAACTCTCCTTAAGAGTAAATTCCAATCTCCTTTTAGAAGCTTACCTCTACAGCCAAGTACCCTCCATCCTGTGATAATAGGAATAGCAGCTAGCCATTATAGTCTGGATTCTTCTCTCATGAAGTCATTTATAAAGAAATGAAGAACGGACATAAGTATATATCGCATAAATATAAATATTAACAACAGTTGGACGGGTAAATTCTTTAATGACTATAGCGATGTTTCAACCAGTTCGAAGAAGAGTATTTTTAAAGCTTTGTTTACGTATTAGAAATACGGAGACTAATGAGATGGTGGATAAACTGCCCTGTTTCACAATGGGAAATAAAGTCAACTGAACTGATGCTGTACAGGATCTACGCGCCGATGGACAGAAACGGTTTTGCAGTGTTATCACTTCTCTGAACTGTTCGGAAATATAAAATAATACAAAGAGAGTGAGAAACAGGAATCAGACATCACAGACAGGTATCGCGGAATGCCTCCCACCCCAGGAGTTACCAGTCTCCTGCCTCCACTCCATTTTACCATATCACATCCCACCTGTATTGGTACAAAAGCTTGACCCCTAGTATGTCTGCTTCAGAACCATCTTCCTCCAGTTGGAGCTGTGTGCTGTTACCAGTTTAATCTTCTTTCAGTTCCGAGATTATTACAATCCCTTTAAAAACCACTAATGGCTTCCTGCTGCCTGTAGATAATATTTGAAAGCTCTAATCTGGTCCACTAGGATTTAGCCACAGATTGTCAGGGTTTCCAGTTGCAAATTACAAAACACAAAACAAAACAAATAATAACAACAACAGTAAAACCTCTTGTTGGTTTAAAGAAAAAATGGATTTGAGAAGATGATATTATACACATCACAGACTTGCCAGGAGGGCGACAGAAATAGGCAGGGAAGCTTGTGACTAGAGCTAGTACTCAGCTAGGTGGACAAGGACTGCAGTGCTTGCCCTAAATGGCAAGCACTGAAGCAATCACCATGGCTACTGCCTTATGCTGCAGGCACAGGGCTAGTGTCACATGTACTCAGTTCTGCAACTGCTTCCTGTACCACACAGTTCAAGGGATGTTTTCTGCCCTGGCTTCATGAATCAGGAGCTTCTTATTAAAAATCAAGGTAATGGTTGTTCCAGACCATTGCCCATACCTACTGTAAGGAATGTTGGGAAAGTAGTTGGCTCCACCTTTAACGATTTCACCTGATATTTTCATGCGTGTATCGATATACTTTGTTTTTATTTGAACCTCAGTACCTTCCTTTATCCAGCCCCCATCCCCTCTTGCTGGTACGCCACCCCCCCCCCCCACTAGCCCATCTTGTCCTTTAGTGACACTTAAACCCCTTCACTTTCTCTCCTCTCTCTGATTCAAAAGTGAAAGGAATCCGAGAAGTCCTTTCTGGAGAAGGGAAGAGATTGAAGATGCAGAGTAAATGATAAATAGTTAGGAGAATCTTCGTAACTTAATGTTTTGCTGGTAACATCCTGTCACCCTACATACTTAACAAAAAATAACACCCCAAAACTAAAAGAAACAAAACTAAATAAACAAACATACCTCCCCCCAACAAACTATCAGTGTTTGTTTAATTTAGCCAACACGTAACGGCCCCCATATGCTAAGGTCTATACTAAGTCGTGAAAATAGAGCAAGAATCAGTATTTGTATGAGGTTTTAGTCTGGGTTGCAGATATATACAGACAATGGACAGTCACAAAGCCTGAGCTACAGCAGTGTAAATGTAGCTAGTTTCGGGAATGCCTATACTAACTGGGTGGTGACAGTGACTCTGCCATCACACAGGTACAGGTTCTGGTTCCAGGTGAATTTCCTATTCTGCTCTTCCACAAAACCATGCGGGGTATGCTTTCTACCCCCGCTGTATGTTTTACACCTTTCTACTAGCACGTTTCCTGCCTACCTTGCTTATGGAGCTACCTTTATACTTTGCCTGTCTGGAGCTATCTTTCTTTGTGACTTTGTGCAAGTGGGTGTCCTCTTCCTGGAGACCATCTCCACTGTCAAGGCCTCTGCTGGTTTATTACTCTGCTGCTGCTCCGAGGGGTAACATTCAACTGCTTCTGCTGTCAGTCTCAGCTCCAATGTGCAGCATGAACGACCTGTAAATGACATAGACCTGTCCCTCTGGTCGCTAGCCATTGTGTGTGTGTGTGTGTGTGTGTGTGTGTGTGTGTGTACTGATCTTCTGCTTGCTTCCCGCATATATTTTGGTAGTTTTATTTGACTGTCTCATGTGTATAAATGGATGATTTTCAGTGATTCCAGTTAAATCTTAGCTATTTTTTTTTCTGGACACAATTGTGTACACACATCTATGTACAAGTGCTTAACATTTCAGGTTTTTAAAGCATGATCTGTGTGAAACCTAAACTATGCATACTGTCACGGACCAGCAGAACAGCTAAATGTTGGGCCCAGAAATAGAATTTTCTTTTCCTGTCCACTTCTGAACTTTACTACCAATAGGGAAACCACAATGCATGGATGAGCTGTGGCATGGTAGAGTTGGTGTTGCATGGCTAGCCTTGTGTCTTTCCCTCTTGTAGCTTATGGGTCCCCAGAGGCAAGTGTCTCTGGTTCATTATGGAAGGACTCAAAATCTCCATCAAACTGCCTCCAACTCAAGAAACAGATGTCAAATACATAAATAATTGAAATAAATGGTCTTCTTACTAACAAAGCAGTTGGCAGCCTGGGTTTCACAGGACGACTTGACCTACTTAATATTTTCAAATGACATGCACTGTCTCAACGGCTATCTGACTGCCTTCCAAGGGTGGAAGTGGATGGCAGGTGTGGGCTCTGGCCTGTTGGTTTGCTGGCTCTTTAGCTTTTGGCAGGTGATAGTAAAGAGTGCTGGTGCGGAGAAGAGAGACTCAACAGAGCTCATTGGATTCCATGCTTTATTTTTGTGGCTTTTATGAAACTAGGTTACCCAGTAGAAATATAGCTATGACTTCATAATGGTTGCTTCTTGAAACTGTGCGGTCATTGCCTCAATCCATAGCAAGATGTGCCTTCCACCCACTGCTTAAACACTAAATATTCAGAACCTTTCATATATTCATGTTCATAGAGCAAGCATGTCAGTTGGAGTAGAAAATTGATTGATTTGAGCATCGTCAATATCTGTAATGGAATTAATTCCAAGAACCTGTGCTGATACCAGAATCAGAGAGTATCTAAAGGCCTTGTATCAAATGGTATAGTGTTTGCATAAACCTATACATACCTTCTTTAAACTATCAACAGCCACTTAAAACACGATATTTACATAATTGCCACCTGAATCATTGTTAAACAGCATTGTTTGGGGAATGATGAGCAAGAAGGCACTAAATCTGTTTAGTACAGATACTTTTCCCTGCCGAGTTGTAATCTGAGGTTAGTGGAAGCACAAACCAGAAAATGGAGTAGAAGCAGTGGAGGTGAAAGTGAAGAAGAGTTGACTCCTCCTCCATCATGGTAACAGTGACCATCAGGGGACACAGGCTACCTATTTGAACAAATTGAACTTTGCAGTTTCAATAGCACTTGGCCTGCTGCTCTTGGTTCCTCTTTGCCTGGTGCTGTGGTTAGAATGAGAATAGCCCTGGGAGGCTAATGTGTTTGAATACTTGGTCCCCAGTTGGTGGAACTGTTTAGGAAGGATTAGGAGGTGTCACCAAGTCACCTGGGGCCAGCTTTGAGGACTAGTGTCATTCCGAGTGTGCTCTCTGCCTCCTGCTTATGAATAAAAGTGTGAGCAACTGATACTCCAGCTGTGCTCCTCCAGCTGTGCTGCTCCAGCTGTGCTGCTCCAGCTGTTTGCTTCTCATCATTTCCTCCCTGACATCATGGATTCTATCCTTGGGCACCATAAGCCACATCAAAAGCTTTCACTTATAAGTTGCCTTGGTTTGGGTGTTTTATCACAGAAATAGAAAAGCATCACCTTGAGTGTCAGTCTCCTGATTGACTCTGTGTGGAACCTTCTACCTTACACATATATAATCTAAGAGTGCTGTCAGATTGTCTGTTAGAATCCTTTATTAGTCCCCCATCTTCAACACCAATCATATTTAAGTCATAGGAAGCATTCAATCAACTTTTGCTGAAAAAAATCACCACAAATTGACGTCATAATAGAATAAGAAGGTCAAATGTCCCCTCAAAAACTGCTTTTATAATCCCTTTCCTCAATGACCCTTGATTTTTTTTTCTCCATCACTACAGAGGGGGATGTCTGGACCTTTGATTTATTTATTCTGACCCAGAGTCTCACACTGTAGCCCAGGTTGGTGTCAAACTCAGTCTTCCTGCATTAGTCCCCCAAGAACAGCACTACAAACATGCACCAGCACAACGGGCTTCAATCTCCTCCTTTTGTCTAGCAACTCCTTCACGAACAGCTCACTTATTTACATTAGTAAGTGTAACTTTTGGCTTGCTCTCTCCTCTCCTTTTTATGCACATGAGCCCATCTTCCACATGAGATTCTGAGCCCATTCCTTATCTTGGAGGGACACTGCTTCTTACATTATCCATTCTGCTGTCTCCGCAGCTTCCAGCCAGCCCACATCCTCTCCAGCTATGGTACCTTCTGTTTCCTCCCGTTGTCACATTCTTTGATGAATGGCTGCACTCTCTTGCCTTATGGTTGTTTGCAACTTTCTATGCTAGGGATGGTGTCTGCTTTTGCCAATGTAGCAGCAAACAGCTCCATGGCTAAACTCAGCAGATATCTTCTCGTGCTTATCTCTATTCCCCTTTCTGACACATTTCAGCCCGTGCGGAACTCCTTGTCTCCAGTTGTTGATTCTCAGCACCAACATCTCTCTTAACTCTGTCATCGCTTTTCCTGTCTCTCCAAATCTCTGCCTTTGCCTTGATTACTTTTTCTCTAAGTGTGTACCAGTTGGTATCTTTGTCTATAGTCTCTTCTCCTTTCTCCTCATAACATACTTTCTAGAAAAATCACAGCCTCACTGGAGAGCTCTGCATCTATGGGTGAAAATGTTGTCTCTGTTTGTGAAGCTCTCAGTTTATCTCCTGACTTTACTATCTGACTCAGTCAGAAGTTGTTTCTCTCTCTCTCTCTCTCTCTCTCTCTCTCTCTCTCTCTCTCTTAAAGTCCACCCACCAATATGGCAACCTTTAGGTTCTCAGTTCAGAGTACACTCTTTTTTCTTTCCCCGAGAATATGCTACTTATTGCCTGCAATGCCAACTTCTGTTCACTATCTTCCCCCAAATAGAATGGAAGCTTTTTGCCAGGTCTTGTGCTTCATCCCTGGCAAAGTGCCTGAGACAGAGATGCACTTCAGTGTTTGGGGCAAGAAGGAAAATACCAGATCTCTACTTGAACTGTCTGGAGACGGATAGTAGGTTCTGGTTATCCAGGTTTTTGTGCTGTTGATTTGAGCTCCTGGCCCACTTCCTCCTCCCCACTGGGTCCATTCTGCTAGCTAAGGCCGCCCTCGGTCTCAGGAACACCAATACCATGTTTCCAGCTGTTTACCCCGATGCTTCTTCTTTCTGCCATTCATCAAAAACGTGTTCACCTGCCACTAAGTACACCTGTGAGACATAAGGTTCTCTTTTCTTGTTCCTGTACTCTGCTGTTAAGACGAGATTTGATTTTAACACCAACAACACTCTCAGAGATGCCTGTATCTCATATGTACACATCTAAAGCAGTCCTTGTAATAGCTAGACACCAAGATGCCCCAAATATCCCCCCAACACCTTTGTGCATCTCCATGTTGCAAGAGGATTGGCCTCTGAGACCAGAGTTTGGCAGAAGCAACGATGAACTGCTGCCAGGACCAGGTTATAAAAACAAGGCAGTCCTTCACTCTCCCTCTTTCTTTTTCCTAAGAAATGTTGAGTGGGGAGCTTCAGACCCAATGAAACGACAGTGAATTGACCAAATGTGCTCTAGATATTCACCTGTTCCCAGTTTGCCTTAATATAATACAAGCTATTAGATAAAAATAAAAATCTAGGAACTGGGAGATGACTCAGGTGCCAGAGCACCTGCTGCACAAGTGTGAGGACCCAAGGGTGAATCCCCAGAAAATATGTAAAAATGGTGGATGTGATCACACACACATGTAACTCCAGCCCCGAGGGAGGGAAAGGGTCTGACACAGGAGGATCACTGTGAATTACTGGCCACTAGCCTAGTTCTAGGTTCAATGAAAGACCCTGTCTCAAGGAAGTAAAGCATGAAGTCACAGAGTGAGCAGGGCAGCTGACAATCTCATTTGGCACACCGGTACATGGACCTTCAAAACCCAATTAATTTCTTAATTGATTAAAAATATAACAATCTCCACACTCTGACTCCTGTGGAAGATGGACTCGTCCATTCTTAAGCAAATTTCCATCAGAACGGTGATACAGATAATAGTAGCAGATTCAACTATTACTTGTTTTTATTCTATGTTCTAAATTGAAGAAGAGATCTTCAACAATTTTTGAATCCTAACCAAGCCAAGATAGCACCTCAACATCATCTATGCAACCCAGGCAGAGAACATAACTGCAGTGCTATTTTAGAATGATCTAGTTTTGCAACTTAAGGGAGAACAAGTTTATTATGGTTCATGGTTCCAGGGGCTACAGTTCATCATGGGGAGAAAGTAGCACGACAACAGAAACAAACATGAGTGGCTGATCACAGACAGGAAGCACAGAGAAAGACATGAATGGAAGCACTCAGCTTGCTCTCTGCTTTTTCTTCATATAAAACCCTGGTCCTTCGAATGATGCTGAACACATCAAAGGTTGATTTTCCCACCTCAGCTAAGCTAATCTAGAAAATCCTTCACAGACTTACCTACAGGTCTGTCTCTTAGATAATTCTGAATGCTGTGAAGATGACCCTATTATAGTTACCCATAAGATTCTTAGGACAAAATTTCATTGAAAAAAACTTTTTTCACAAATCAATTGAGTTCTGAAGGGCAGCCTGGTCTATAGAGCAAGTTCTAGGAATCAGAACCAACCATAGATAAAACCCTGCCTCAACAAGAAAAAGAAAGGGGGGAAAATTATGTAAATCATACACCTGAGAACTGACATGCCTAGAATGTGTAAAGATCTCCTGCAAATCAATAATAGATAAATGAGCTAATGCAAAAGTCAGGAAAAGATTGGAATAGGAATTTCTCCAGAAAACAAATGCAAATGGCTAATACGCACAAGCAAAGATGTTTTGCGTGCTTATTCAGCAGGGTAATGAAAAACATTTCCACAGTGAAATACCACTATTTCACATCAGGGGGGGTTAGGATTGCTAGAAATTTTTAAATGCTGCTAGAGTTGTAGAGAAACTAGAATCCTCAGTTATCCTGTTACTGAGAAAGAAAAGAAATGCATTATCATGGGAGTCACCTCAGGGTCACATGCATGGTAGACAAACAGTCTACCACTTAGCTATACTCCAGACTGGAAACATAAATTCTTGTAACCACTGTGAAAAATGATGTTTTGGTTTCTCAAATGATCAAGAATAGGATGACTATATAACCCAGAAATTGCACATCTATATGTCTACCTGTGAGAATTGAAAATAATCACCTACATGGTGACTTGTATATAAATGTTCATGGCAAGAGAAAGGAAAGCAATGCAGAGCCTATAAAGTTGTGAATAAACCAAGTATGGCATAGCTATTATGGGATATTACTAGATGACACAATATCAATGCACACTATAGTACAAATGAACCCTAAAGCATAACAATAAATGGAAGGTGACAAAAGACCACATGCAGTGTTATTCTATTTACAGTGAATGTGTAAGTGATGGCAAGAATAAACAGATACAAAGATGAGTGTGGCTAAAGGTAAGAGAGCAGGGACAAGGCAGGTGATGGCGAAAAAGAAGGGCTTCTTTCTGTCTCTGTTATTTTTCTGTCTTTTTTTCTGTCCCTCTGTCTCTCTGTCTCTCTCTTTCTCTGTACCTTTTGCCCCCTCTCATGTGTGTGTGTGTGTGTGTGTGTGTGTATGTGTGTGTGTGTGTGTGTGTGTGTGTGTGTGTGAGAGAGAGAGAGAGAGAGAGAGAGAGAGAGAGAGAGAGAGACAGAGACAGAGAGAGAGACAGAGAGACAGAGAGAGAGAGAAATAGACATTGTCTAGCTGTGTAATCCGGGCAGCCCTCTAACTTGTGATTGTCCTGTGTTGGCAAAACTGCTCTTGTACACAGTGACAGAATTACAAAGTTAGACTGTAGCCATAGCCAAACAATTGTGTAAACATACTATAGTTCATTTCACAGGGCATTTAACACTGTGAATTCTGACATATGATTTGAATCCTAAAGGTGGTATTTCTTTTTTATAATGATACATAGTTCCTGTTTTCATAGTGTTCACCTTCTAGAAGGGGTTCTAGTATGTTGGGGAGCAGAGTGGAGGTGCTATAAATAAAACTACAAGGCAGCAAGGTGTTCTAGTGCTGCATAAGCACAGTCAGCGAGGGTGTCTCTAGGGAGCTGAGTTGAATCTATCCTGTGGTGTAGAGACTGTTATGAGGACTTGGGTATTCTTGGTTTTATTGTTTTTGCTTTCTTTCTTTTCTCCTGGAGACCTGGACGATCTCAGTCTCACTGTGGAGTTAGTGCTGGCTTAGCATCCCTCATCTTCCTGTGTCTGCCTCTCAAGTTCTGGGGTTACAGTCATGAGACACAACACCCCTCAGTTAGAACTTTATATTTTATATGGAGTGAGATGATATACTCACTAAGGGGTCACAGCAAAACCCCACAACTGTGATTTTTGTTCAAAAGGATCATATCTTCTGCTAGGTCAAAAGTAAGTAGGGCCAGGTAGTAAGACCAAAAAAACACACGCAGGATCTGGACAGAAAATTGTTAGGATGAACTCACCACTCAACACACGCATTCATCCTTACTGAGATGCTCCCTAAGAGTGGGGCTGGGGCAGAAGGATGGAACATGGGGATGGAGAGAAGGCTCAGGGTTTAAGTAACTAGAAGCTTTTGAAGAGGAACCAGGTTCAGTTTCTAGTATTCATGTGAACATTAACAGTTACTTTTAACTCTAATTTCAGGAAAACTGACACTATCTTCTAATCTCTGCAAGTACCAGGCACCCATGGTGCAAGTCATGAATGTAAACTAAACATTTAAACACATAAAATTAAAAATAAATAAATAAATAAATGTTTTTTTCTTTAAAAAAATGGAAGAAAGGTCAAATCAAAATGGTAAATTACACAAAAAATATGTCATAATCAAATAAAATACACACACATACCTGAAAAATATCTATTCCAAAAGAAATCCAATCATTGCCAAGGGAGAAAGGCAGAAATAATCCTACCCAGCACTTAAAGCCTTGAACTATGGCAATGACAAGCATGACAGATATACAATAGGGTACAATGGTGGCACTATATCTTGGCAGTAGGCAACAACTATCTGATAGGGTTTAAGAACAACTCAGGGAAAAAGTTATGCCTTGAATGGTAAACTTAGGCAATTAGGAAAGAATTATGCTTGGAATGGTAAACCTAGCCAATTGCCAGTGGCTGGTAAAGTCATGGACCCTAAAGGAATATCCACTACTGCTGTTCTCCCTAGCCAGTGTAATTTCCAGCTTCATTCTAAATACCTATTCTTTTATCCATAGTTAAGTGTAGCTCTCACGCATCAGCAAAGATGCTGGCTTTTGAAGTAGAGTAATACAAAACCCACAACTGGCCAAAATGCCAACAACTGATAGTGGGGTATTCAATGGCAATTGATACATTCACAACACAAGCAATACAATGAAAGCTCGGGGGGAAACCACAAACAAGGGGAGAGAAAAATTGTAAGAGCCAAAGAACCAAAGTAACTGCTGCTAGACTGTGTCTTCTAGACACAACAGGGAAGCCACGCGAACGGAATCGCCACAATATGGTTATGTAAACAAGACTTGAACAGTGATCACACCAGTAGACATGTCAAAGTGGACAGAGGAAGTTTCATGGAGCCTCAGTCTGAGATTAATGAGGTGGGGTAATTAATGTCTGTTGAGAGCGAGAGAACAAGTCTTCTCCAGGCATGAGTCCCTTGATAGATTATCCAATACCAAGTGCTCAATCTCTATATATACATATGAGAAAAAAAATAATATATATACACATATGACACATATACATATGAGCAATACTAAATGAACTCAAATATACATAATATTAACTTCTTTTATTTAGTATATATGTGCATTTAGTAATGTATATATAATAGTGCTACTTAGTACTATTTAGTAATAGTAATATATAAATATATAAAAATACTATTACTAACAAGAAAATGTCATAAATTTGTGGGAGACCGAGGGCACAAGAGAAACCGAAGCGAAAGGGTGAGGGATAGAAAGGATGAAAATGTACTATGCATAAAATTTTCAAAAAATTTTTATTAAAAAATAATAAAATAGGGAGGAATGGGGGTACATGCTTTTAATCTCAGCACTCAGGAGGCAGAGGCATGTGGATCACTGCAAGTTCCAGCCAGCCTGGTCTATAGAGTGAGATCCAGGTCATCCAGGGCTGTTATACAGAGAGACTCTGTCTTAAAAAAAATACCCAAAGTAAGAAAAGAGCCAGGTGGTGTGCACAGACATTTAATCTCGGAACTCAGGAGGCAGATCTCCGAGTTCGACGTCAGCCTGGGTTACAGAGCTAATTCAGATAGTCAAGACTGCACAGACCTATAAACACTGTCTCCAAAATTAAATAAGTAAGTAAGTAAGTAAATAAATAAATAAATAAATAAATAAATAAGATGATGATGAATAAAAATAAAGGAGGAATGTACCTGATACACAATTTAAATCTATTCAGAGAAACAAATTACTCAGGTGGGGTGGGGTGGGAGAAGGTAAGGTGAGGTAAAGACTTGATAAATGCAGAGAAGGTTAAAAAGCAGAAAAGATGAGTAAAACAAAAGCAAAAAAAATATAACCAAATACAGTGGAAAGTCCATGACCAAAACACACTTGTATTCTTGATAAATGAGAATAGATTATAGTAGTGTTTCCTTGAAAAATAAAATAAAAGTAAATAAATAGAAAATGCTTATTTCATTTTATTTGAAACAAAACCTCCCTATGTAGGCTTGACAGACATGGGACTTGCTTTGCAAACCAGGCTGGCCTCAAGCTAACAAAAATCCTCCTGACTCTGCCTCCTGAGTGCTGGGAGTAAAGGCGTGCACTACCACGTCCGTCCGTCCGTCCGTCTGTCTGTCTATGTCTGTGTGCATGTGCAAGTGAGTGTAGGTGCCCACAGCATCCAGAAGAGAATGTTGGATTCCCCAGAATTGGAGTTACAGGCAGTTGTGCGCTGTCCTGTGAGTGCTGGGAACCAAACTGGCTCCCTGGCTCCGTATTCTGACAACTTTCAAGCTAATAACAAATTGCTTCCTTAACCACTTTTCTGGGGTGTTGGTCTTCTGACTTATTTATTCGTTTTCTTGAAGGTGGCAATGACCATGTTAGGGATCAAATCCAGAGCCTTGTACTTGCCTAGCAAGTACCACTAGCCTACACACCCAGCTCCATTTTTCCTTTTTTTTTCTTTAATCTTTTTGATTTATGTATCCTTTTTGCACAGATTAGGGAGATTAGGAGATTAGGGTGTGATGTATGTGTGCTATAGCTTGCACTGTGCCTCCACTGGACAACTCACAGGAGTCCGTTCTTTTCATTCACCATGTGAATCCAAGAGACTGAATTTATGTTGCCAGTCTTGGTGGAAAGCACCTTTATGCCTCACTGGTCTAATCTTGAGTGGTCTGTTTTCTGTAGTACGTTTAGAAAATATAGGGTCGCCACATATCCCTTATACCCAAATACCCAGCATCAATCAACCAGCCAATATCAATCAATATTGAGTATCAATGAACCACCGAATATAACACTTTTGTTACCACCAATGAACTTAACATACCAGAAATCCACAGCTTCATCAGGGTTCATTCTTGATATTGAAAATTCTGTTGTTATTTAGGTTTGGGTTTGGGTTTGGGGGCTTTAGAGACAGAGTCTATCCATGAGGTTTATACTGACCTGAGACTTGTTCTATAGACAAGACAGGCTTCAAATTCCAGATCATTCTGCATCAGCCTTCCAAGTGCTGGGATTGCACCAACATCTCTAACCCAGATTTTTCTATGATTTTTGTCAGGTGTACTAATGTCTAAAAGCTATTTTATTGTCATACAGAATATTATCCTACACTTAAAAATCTTCTGTGCTCTATCAATGGAGAATACCTCATCCCAGCCTATGACAACCACTGATAAGTTTTTGTATTTGTTTTTAAATTGCCTCAATAGTTTTGCCTTTGCCAACATACCGTGTGTTAGAATTGTGCATTGTGTTGCTCTTAGATTAGCAATTACCATTATTCTACCTTCTTTTTTTCAGAAACTTTTAAAATATGCTTTTGACTGAAATAGTTGCATCACTTTCCCTTGTCCCTTAACTCCCAGCTATCATCCCTTGAACTCCTTCTTTGTGCCTCCACTCTAAAATTGATAGTCTTCTTTTCTTTGATTATTATTGTTATACATATGCATGTGTATGAATGCATATGTACAAAAACATGTAAGTACAACCTGGTGAGTCCATTTTGCTGGTGGTGTGTATGTGGCCTGCACCAGATGACCAGTCAGGATGCTCATGCCTGGGAGAGGCTGATACTCTATATTATAGCTTAATCTCTCTCTTCTCATGCCCAAAATATCATGCAATATAAAGGTATGACTTTCATCTTTATGCATCCATTGAAGGGCCTTTTGGGCTCTTCCAAGTTTTGACAATTATGAGTGCCTGCAATACCTGAGTATAGGTTTGTTATCAGACTCAAGTTTTCAATTTCATTAAATATCAAAGAACATCACTAGCTTTGAAGAAAATAACCACACTAGCCTCCAAGTGCTGTCTTCTCCAAGGGCTGTACCACTTTGGCTCCCTATCAACAGAAGAGCTCATAGCATTCCATGACTACTCCATGTTCTCCCTGTTTGGCATTATCAGGAGTTTAGGTTTTGGCCACTCTCCTGGGTGTATGCTGATATGCTATTGTTGGTTTGACTCCTAAGTAGGTCTTCAGTATATATATATAAAACGGTGTGTATCTATTGCATATATATATTCATGTTGTCGTTACACGTATTTTGGGATGACATATGTTCAGACCTGTTGCCCATTTTGCGGTATGTGTTATGCTTTGTATTCTAGGTGCTAAGTTCTAAGCAAGCTTTAGGGTTGCAATTATAGGTGTGCTTGAGATGTCCTTCATCAGGGTTTTCTTTTGCAAACATGGCCTCTCAGTCTGTTTTCCCATTCTCTTTCTAGCTCTTCATTTTTTAAAGATTGAGGCATTGGTCCACTGACATGGCGCACAAATGGCAGAATATAAATATTTTGCTACAAAATGTGCTTTACCCCCTACACGTTAATTGAAGCCATGCTAGTCTCAGTCGCCATCTGGTATCTGAAATTTAATTCCTTCAAAGTACTGAAAGTGATTTTCACAGTCACCTCTTTACAAGTCTGGGTAACTAGACTTTTCTTGAAAAATAGGCTTGTTATATGCTGTCCTTTAAGCGCCAACTGCCTGATGCAAACACTAAAGAAATCTCCTCTCCCATTCCCATGTATATAGTCTTTTTTTAATGTCTTTTTCTTGATCTGGTTTCCCATTTACTCCAGCCATTTCCCCATTCCCCTGCAGAACTATAAAATAAAATGTATGCCTTAATTTCACAACTGAGGTGGAAAAAGAATTGGATGCAGTTGCTTTCACATCAAATACAGTGTTGGAGCCAAAAGCAAAGTGAATTCGTTTGTTCCTTCGTATAATCATGTTCGCGTATTAGCATCTTCGTGTTAGGAAGCGAGTCATGGATGTTGATGAAAGGGAACCTCGAAGGGAGAAGTTTATTTAGACTTTCAAATAGCTTGAAAATTAAAACCCAAGTCTAAAGCTCAGGAGAAAGCTCTGCTCTCCAGGTGTGTCTGCAGAAATGATGAGACACATGGAATTATAAGGTCTCCTGCTTCTTCGGGGTGTTCAAGGAAATCAAAGAACTGTGGAAACCATTGCTGTCCAGGAAACAATGTCGTCTTTGAAAGCCTCATCCCTAAAGACAGGACCCTGAAGCAGATGCGAAGGCCAACAACTAGGCCCGGATGGTGAGATCCAGATACTTCACCTGTTCAGGGAGAAAGACACCGTGTAAATGAAAATGAATAAAGGCAACCTGCTAAGAGATGTACTACAGCATCAAATAATAATGTTCTAATTCAACAGACATTCAGTTGTACGTTCTCTATACCCGGTGAAATCAGTTCACAGAGCAAGACACCCACTCAGATGGAGACATCACAGGCAACAGCAGCTACATGCAGGAAAAGAGCAAATGTAGTTGTATGAGTTCTTCGGTGGAGAAGGCCCTCCCCAACTAGTAGGTGTTATGGAAGGCCAGGCCTTATGGAAGTAAAAATACTGACTAGTGCACATAGGTAGAAACGGTGGTTAGGATGGGAGGACATCCCAAAAAAGGGCAGATGTCAGTGTCCATATCTTCTGGTGCTGTGTGAGGACAGATTAGGTGAGGTTCAGACATGACAGGATATGAGGAGATGTGGAAACAGGTTCTGAGCATCCATGCCAACAGTGTTTGCTGCCTACTGTTGCATAAAATATTACCCATAGCCTAACAGCTCCAGACACAAACATTCTGTCATTTTGTGGCAGTCTCTGAGGGACAGCAATCCTGGTGCAGTTTTGTGGATCTTCCTGTTTTCTCATAGGGCTACAGTCAACATTTTTCTAAGTCTGGTCTGCAGGGTTCTGAGGCTGAGGATCTACTTTGAAACTCAAGGTGCTGTCAGTCAAAGACCTCAGTTCACTTTCATGTGTGTCTCCGTGGTAGGTAACTTCATCTTTAGCTGAGGAGTGGCTTGGGGGTGGAGGGAGAGACTTAACAAGTACTTAAACTCCAAGCTGACATCCTTTGGGGTCAAAGCTCAACTGTTTCCTGACTCTGTAGATTTTGTGATCACCTTGAATGTACAATTTTCTGTACATTTTCTGTGTAAAGTATCTAGAATCATTAAAGCACTATATTTTTGTCTTAAGGAAAATAAGGAAAATCTAATAAAAACCTATAACCAAATGTGTCTTGCCATTACGCAAATGCTCAATTCTCTAACTTGATCTAGTTGCTCTGTCTTTTCTCAGTCTCATCCAGTACCACCTTGTAACCGTATTTCCAATACTGATGCCAAAGAAAATCAGCTCACCAAATACTCAAGGCTCAATAAAACCAAAAAAAAAAAAAAAAAAAAAAAAAAAAAAAAAAAAAAAACCAAAAACCAAAAACCAAAAAAACTTTACTTACTTTACAGTACATATTTCTAGCATCTGGCTCTGGTGAGGGTTACCTTGATTGACTGACATTCATGTAGAATAGCATCATGGCAGAAATTCATGTAACAGATATATACATACAGAGGGGGAGAGAGAGAGAGAGAGAGAGAGAGAGAGAGAGGGGGGGGGGGGGAAGGAGGGAGAGAGAGGGAGGGAGAGGGAGAGAGAGATAGAACAGGGGTTTGCTTTTTTATGACAACTTTATTCCCAAAAATCAACTGGAGTACCCTTGACTTACTTAATCCCTTCCAAAGTAACACTCTTAGTACCTAATGATGCCCCTCTATATCCTGTATCCTAAAGGTCTTAACACATTGTTAATATCCCCACCCTGGGGACCAATCTTACAGTCCATGAACTGTCTGTAAGGTGCTCCTCAGACTCAGTACAGAACATACCCAGACACTAAGTTCTCAGCACAAAGGAGATTTATAAGCCCAGAGGGCCAAGCAAAAGGCAGGGCTGCCTCTGGGTTAGACAAAGGCAGGCAGCAGGTATTTTTGCAGGAGTGAGGTTTTAAGGAGAAGAGGGGGGAAAGCCTGTATTAGGATGAGTTGGTTAGTCCTGATTGAATTGCTGGATCTCTGTGTTTCCACAGTGATCAGTCTCTGGATTGAGTCATCGGTCAAATAAGGACATGAACCTTGGAGGAGAGCTTTAGGAATGTAATCTCACAGTTTATCAGGGGAGAGAGAAAGGGCAAAACCCGTGGGAGCCTTCGCAGTGCTTGGGCCTGTTAAAAAAACTTTCACCTTTCAACCAAGCAATATCAACAGTACTAAATACATTACTGTCAAAAAATTGGCAGAACAGTGACAGTCTATGTCACTTAGAATATGTCTATGTGCACGAAAGACTTATAAGCAACCACAATTTGGTGTGTCTCAGTTTGGTACCGTTTACTTTGATAAAAAGAAACCACTACCACGACCACCACCACCACCAACAACAACAACAAAACATCAGGAGCTTGGGGCTCAAGAGCTAAGTGCTGCTCTTACAAAGGACCCAGGTTCAGAATTCATGTCCACAAGACAGCTTCCATCAGACTATAACTCCATTTCCAGGGGTTCAAATAACCCTCTTCTGGTTTCCCTGGGCATCAGGCATGCATCTGGCACACATACATTCATGCAGGCAAAGAACACTCATACATTAAAAGTTAAATTAAATATATATATCAGGATCTCTTTGCTTTGGTTGCAGTTTATAGACTCTGGTGAATCAGACAACTCAATGAGCTACATCTGACAGCAAATACTCAAGGAACATGAAGTGCTAAAAAGTTCGGAGAATTTGATTCTTTTCAGTCCAGTAACCAGAAGCATTTGATCTTTTATTACGGAATATGGTTGCTGTAAAAAGAAATGAAATGTCCTAAGTATTCAGGGTTGAATGACCACCAAGGCTTTCTATTTTCCCTGTTCAAACAGCCTTAACTTTATGTTGTGTATAATAATCTCTTAGCACTTTCAGGCTTTATAAAGAAAACGTGTATTTTTTTTCCTTACTGTGTGAAAATGGTCCCTTTAAAGTGTATATTTCAACAGAATGAACTTCTCTTCACATCATAGCTCTTCTTTATTGGCAATTCTTATTTTTTTTTATTTTAGATTGGTCTTCTGTTTTGCCTAGGTAAAACAAATCAGGCAAAAGTAGCATATAGGAATTTTTTTTTAAAAAAAAATAGAAAATGTGGTTTTCTCCCAAACTCTGATTCTCATTTACAGATGCTCTGAAACCGGATACTGTGGGCTCCCCCAGAGCGCCCTTGGGATCAGTGCTTAACCATGCCTTGGATACAGTCCCACTGGCCTGAGAACTCAGCTCCATAACTCAGCAGGGTGAGTCCACCCCTCCCCCTTCATTAGCACCGTGTGGAGGTTAAACTGCAACATCTCCTCCTACTCCCCATCATTAGATTACTCCAGGACATTTCCTTAGACTATCACAGAATCAAGGGCACCGAGTTATAAAAACAAAACGTCCTCAGAAGTAAGCCTTCCTTAGAGAGAATGTTCTAGGAGGAAAGCTGTCTTGGGTCAGGACAGCATTGATTTACATTCAAGAAAAATTAGTTCCAGTTTTGTTTTCAAGAATCTTGGAATCTTCTCATTTTCAAGAAAAACTTGCTTTGTAAAAAGTAAATTAATGCTTTGAGAAATACTTCCATTTGCTATGTTATGATTAACTGGGAAATGTATTTAGTTACCAGTGAGTACCAGTAAAGTGTGTATCTTCAGTGTCTTTGGCTATATTGAGAAAAATAGAGACAGAGCTATGATTGCTGTTGTATTGAGCTGTACTGGGCTTGAAGTTCATGATGGGAAATAATATTTATTTGATTATTTCTTTAAAAAAATTTCTTTTTGGTGAACATGACCCCAAGGAGAAATATAGAGCTGAGAATGTGTTTTTTGTCTTCAGCCCCAGAGAAACTGATCCCAGCATGGTTAACCTTTCCCTAGGAGACTGTCCCCTGACTGGGGAACTTGGCAACATGTTTATATGTCTTAGATACCAGAGTAGATCCAACACACCAATTTACACAGTAAGCATGAGACCTGGAAAAAGTTTAGCTTGAATACAGATCTGCCCATGAATCTGCTGTAAAGTGGCTTCCCCTCGCCTGAGACTTTATTACCTAAATGCTGTTTAGGAAAGGCACAGTAAGAACCAATGCCTTAGCCCCGTATACTTGAGAGGGAGACAGAAGGGTATTCTTAACACTGACAGGAGTAATATGACAAGCCAGGATTTGGGGACAATGGTATTTGAAAGGCTTGTATCTATGAGATCATTCGTCTAATGTTAGTAGGAAGTGAATGGCTTATTTTACATGATCTTTTCAAAATCTCTATCCCAGATCAGGATTGATCCCAGAGACTCTGACATGCTTAGCAAGTGCTCCAGCACTGAGATATGTCACCAGCCGTTTAGAATGACTATACAACCCATGTTACTATACAACCCAGGCTCCGTCCTCTATGTGTTGTGGAGGTGCAAATCTTTAGGGATAAGACTCATTCTGTCCTTCTCTAATTGTCTTAGTCACCGTTCTGTTGCTGTCATGAGACACCATGACCGAGCCTTCAAGTGGGGGTATGCTACTTTACATGTACGTAACTTTAATCTTAGTTTCAGAAGCTTAGACCATGATCATGGCCTCAAGCATAACAGAAGGCATGGCCTGGAGAAGGAGCTAAGCGCTAACAGCCCAAAGCACAGACGGGAACCAGAAAGAAAGCAAGGCAAGGTATGGACTGGGCTTCTGATAGCGCCAAGCTTAGTCCCAGAATCACACCTCCTTCAACAAGACCACAACTCTCATTCCTTCTCAATCTACCAACCGGGTAACCAATCATTCAAGTTTATGAGCTCATAGGAGCCATTTTATCCAAGTCACCACAGTCACACTCTAGACTGACAGACGGACAGACCCACTCAGACACCCATTCTAATACGTGAATGTGTATATACGCTGAACTTCGAAAAGAGCTAACGTTACCTTTTGGGAGGGTTCAGTTTGCAGGTGACAGTGACAAGCAAAATTACATGTTACTTCACGGAGGCAAAACTCTGTACTAATTGTACTATAAAACCATCTACCAATAGAATAAACCCTTGATTTTTTTTAATGTCAGATTATTGATTTTTATGGCCTTCCAACTACCCACTTTCTCAAGTGATAAATACTAAGACAGTTTCAAATCCATGAGGGTCAGAGCCAACCTCTTTATTTGGGCAAGAAGCCATCTCCTTACATTGCATTTCAAATGAGTCAAGTGAAGCTCTGGCTCATTTAGAAGTGTCTTGGGAGATCTGTGAATGTGAACAAGACATCTCTGATTCCATTTTGGCATCTCTGTCATCTATTTAGATGCCACACACAAACAGAGTCTGTCTTGTCCCAGGCAGACCTTCCCTGGCTCTAGGAATATGTGACAGCACTTGTGTTTAATATGCAGGCTTAGTAGAAGGACAAATTTGATACAGTTCGACTTTCATAACCTCCAGTTTACAGTTGAACACTGTGGCTTTTTAGAGCTGACAAGGAAATCAGGTTGGATGGCCCAGGGCATATAGCTTCACAATGTGTGTAATCCTGGCTTTGCAACTGAGGAAAATCAATGAGGGGAGCATTGATCTCCTTGCAAACTCAGTTAGCTCAGAAACTCTCTGCCAGGGATTTGGGTATTCAAGTCACTTGGTGGCACAATATGTTTTCAAACCCAGTTCTTTTGGGGTAGCGGCTTTCTAGATTCACCTCACTCTTCTTACACATGTATAACCCTGTCTTCTGGATGGAAATAGGACTCAGCACACCCACAGCTCAGTCTGTTTGCTCAAAGCTAAGTGAAATAGCCTGCATATCAATGACATTGCACTGTGTCACGGTGCAGAATAATGGGAGTCTGAGTCGCTTCAGGAAAATACTGCCTTCAGCTAGATGGATTTGATCTGGGTTCTTTAGCCAATTTGTTCTTCATTTTATTCTTTAATCAAGGAAGCAAAGGTGATCAAGAAACTACCCAAAAGCCCCACAACGGATAAACACTTCAGTGAGGATACACACTAAAATAAAAAATATTACATAGCCAAATATAGGATGTATAAAAATATGTATTGCAATATTTCATGCTTGTTAGTGGAAATATTTTTACAACATGTCTCCCAAGTGCAGAAAATAAATCAAGCCTTTAAAAAGAGACTGCAGATGATTCATTTAGTGCTGTCATAATATGGTGTTTTCTTTAATGAAAATTTATATCATTTTTCCTTGGACTCGGTGGAATAAATTTATACTGAAAGGTGGGAGAGAGTGATAAACTCAGGATGAAACACAACCAACACTTGACAATCCAGGAATGGACTCACACTTGTTTTTGTTTTTGTTTTTGTTTTCTAGGAGATTTCATATTCAATCCATCATTAATGGTGTAGACATGGAACCGGTGGCCTTTGGCAGAGGCACAGCACGTTCAGGTGATCCTCATGACATCAGAGCCACAAGGGGTCACATTCAGATCATGGACTGGTGCTGATGCAAGCTCGGCTATGAATGGTTCACTGACAGGAGGAATGAACTGGATCCAACAGCTAACTAAGTAGTGCAGTGATACTCCTCAAGGAAGAGGATATGAGAAAGGACCCCAGAACCCATCTAAAAAGCCTAGGGTAGCAGCAGGCTTCTGTAACTCTAGTGGGCATGGCAGATGGGCAGTGGAGATAGGAGAATTCTAGAAATTCCTTGGCTGGTCATCCTAGCCAAACCTATAAACTTCTAGATCATTGAGAGACTTAGTCTCAATAAATAAAGATAGAGGGGCTAGAGATTTGGCCCGGCAGTTAAGAGCATACCCAGAGGAGCTGGCTTCAATTCCTGGCACCTACATTAGTCAGCTCACAAGCCTTTGTAACTTTGACTCCAAGGGAATCTGACAATAGTGACTTTTGCAGGTACCCTTGAACAGATCACACACACACACACACACACACACACACACACACACACACACTTAAAAATAATAAAAATAAAGTAAAATAAAGATGGAGATATGTTAAGGAAAGATACAAACCTAAGACATAAACTTTGGATCTCCATACTCATTTGCATGCATACATAAATACCACACACACATATCACACATATCACACACAATCATGCACACAGACATATGCACAGATACATATATCATATACATAGATACATAAACAATGAATGTATGTATGTGTGTATATGTATGTGTGCTGTTTGTGTGATTTATAGTCCTAGAATATGAAGCAACAGCCCATAATAAACAAAGAATGAAAACACTAATTAGGACTAAAGAGAAGCTGGGCCTGGTAGTACTGGCCTGTAAACTTGGGAGACTGAGGCAGGAGAATCCCAAGTTCAATATCTACTTGGGCTACTGTGTGAGCTCAGGGTGATTTAATGAGAGCCTGTCTAAAAATAAAAAGTAAAAATAGGGCGATGGATAGATAGCTCAGTATTCAAGTGCTCATTTAGTATGCTCAGTCCTTAAAATTATAATTATGGGAAGAGGGTGACTTTTTAATGGGTTTGAAGTGAAAAATGATGTCATAGTATGATGTTTGACTTTACAAAAGTCTAACTTGGAACACCAAACAAAATCTTAAATTACTCAGTACTGTATCACCCAAGGTTAAAGTGGAAGAAAAGAGGTCCAGTAATTTGAACATGATACAATCGCTAATTACAGAAGGAGCAGGACTTACATGTGGGTAGGCAGAACAGAAAAATATTCTAAGGAAGTGTGTGTGGTGGTGTGTACTGGGAATCTTAGCACTTAGGCATGGGGAAGCCAGGGGAGAAGGCTTAGGAGGTTAAGAACAGCCTTGGCTATTTTATGAGACCGTGTTTTGTTGTTGCTGTTGTTGTTTTAAATCAAAACATTCTCTCTTTAAGAAGTAGCAATAGCACATATAAAAGGCTGGGTGTGTGGGTCAGTAGTAAACCCCTTGCTGACAATGTGTTTGTCCTTCCATTTGATACCAGAACCATATTTATAAAAAGAAAAAAGGGAAGCAAGGAAGGAAGGAAGAAAGGAAGGAAGGAAGGAAAGGAGGAAAGGAGGGAGGGAGGGAGGAAGAGAGAGAGAGAGAGAGAGAGAGAGAGAGAGAGAGAAGTTGAAGATGCCATTCCTGATAGTCATTGCCACTAAGACTAGTTGAGAAACTAAGGAAGTTTCCCAGCTGTGGCATGGTTTTAAGTTGCTGATTCAGGGAAAGCTGCCTCATTGGGGATACTCATATGCAAAATCTCTAGAAGTGAGTTCTGGGAAGCTGCCACAGGAGCTGTGCCTTGAGAATCTGTCATCACAGGGGCTGGAGAAGGCACTTCTGCGGCAGTTGATAAAGACTGGGACCTGGAGCCACTCTCCTGCTGTGTACCCAGTGCCTTCTCCAAGAGTTGTCACCATTATATTTTTTATGAGAGGGAACTAAAGGGCTCAGATCCATTTTCAATGAGCTGAAGTGGAAAGGCCAGTTCATTAGCTGACCCACGTATAAATTTAGAAAACATTATAATTCTTGAGTTGAGACTTTGAAGGATTGAGTTATGCTTTGTGTTCATACACATGCATACTCTCTTCAGTCTATATGGTGTGTGTGTGTGTGTGTGTGTGTGTGTGGTGTACGTGTCTATATGGTGTGTGTGTATATGTGGTGTATGGTGTATGTATCTGTATGGGGTGTCTCTGTGTGTGTGTGTGTGTGTTTTAGGGTCCATTTAAATGTCTGTAAGATCTTCATGGGAAACTACTTAGAACAATTTAAATATTCCCTGTGTGAGAATCACACACTGTGATTTTAAAAGTCTAGATCAGTCCAAGATGGTAGTATATGCCTGCCATGCTGACCTTGTTTGGGAGGTTGAGTCAAGATACCATTAAAGGAAGCCTGGGTGAGTTTCTGTCTCAAATCAGAACAACAAAACAATTGCCATAAATCATATCTCAGAATACATGAGTGTCCTGCCACTCAGAGAGGGAAACCACTTGGTTTCCCAAATGTAAAATTCAGCGTAACCAGTGGTAGTTGTCATTAGCCTTCCAAATGCCTAGGTTCAAATTCCAGACCACCTACAAGCTGTAAAATCCTGGGCAGTTCATCTCCCACCTAGAACTTCACTTTTGTCTTCTACTTCATGAGACCATTGTGCAAACTAAATCATCTAACATGGTAAGACATTTCGAATGCTTTCATGGAGTGTGCTAAGAGCAGATGTTAGCTACTAATGGTCTTTCAATTGTCATTTGCACATTTTATAATAAGCACATAATTACTACTTCTCAAAGGACTAGATTTCTTTCAGTGTAAGGAAAACAGGGCATGCAAAAACCTTTTTTTCCCCCTCAAGATCTTTCCCTTTGCTGTTTTTTCCCCCTCACAGTCTGCATTGCTGTTTTCTGGGATGCTGTGCTCGGATGATACCCTCTCAGAGACCTTTTTTGGCCCCTCTGTGTAAGGTTAATGCTGACTTTTGTTGTGTGGCTTGTGGTGTTATTTTTTTCTTCTCTTGTCCTAAGCACATTTTGAGGCTCTTATTTATCTTCGGATTTGCTGTCTGTCTCCTCCACGGTAACATAAACTGCATTTCTCATCCGAGTTCCTTGGCACATAGAGGACAGCTAATTGAAAGAGCACTGTAGTACACTATGTTGAGGACACACTATGTATATATGGCAATGTTGAGGACACACTATGTATACATGGCAATATCATAAATAGAGGTCCTTGAAATGGAAAGAGAAATATGGACACACATCCCAGAATTATATCGTTCATGGACACATTTATTTTTTAATCAGTGGAAAAACTCCCCCTCCCCAGGACATTGGTACTCTGGTTACTAGAACACTAAGTGGATATCTAAAAATATTAGCACCTATACGTGTGAATGGAGAGTTGGAACTCCTTTGGCAGTCCTTGTGACTCACAGAAAATGGTCTGAAACTGAGCAGTTAATGACCTCTCTTCTTCTTTCTTACCCAATTCACTCTGGCACATCTGATCAGATTCAGGGTAATCACAGACTTCAAAAGAGGTTAGGGTCAGCTCTGCAGGGCACAGAGAAAGGACAGGGAAAGCTCTGTGAGCACAAAGGCCGTCAAATCTGAATACACATCTCTCTGACTGAACCCACAAAGCCTGAGAATTGTGACAGCGATTAGTTTTGGCTTAGGAAGGCTCTGGTAGGCCCGAACTGTCAGGCGGGCATTTAAATGACTGGTGCTTGTTTTGCTTGCAGCAAAGATTAAGCAAGTAAAACTACACTGCATGCGCTCACCTTTCCCCCAGGAGTGTCTAAATGCAACTGTTCAAACTTCCAGTTATCAGGATGATTTGGAGCAGGGAACATGCAGCTTGTACAGTTGCTTTCAGTGAGCACCTTGTCTATAGTAGTTTGATGTTCAATCACTATCCAATCACACTGATGGAAACTTATACCTGAATTTGACACCATACCTTTCTAGTGCTTTTCCGACAGAAATAATAGGATAATAGGCATATGTTAATACAGTAAGTAATCCACCCCATGCTTAAGAACCAGCCTCAAAGAAAGTAATACAAATCATCTGCAATTAGTACCCCAATCTTGGCTCAACTAAATTGGTAAGTCTAGCATAGAATGGAGCAGAGTCTGAGCATGAATGGTACCCTCAAAGGCATTGGTAGATAGGCAGAGAGAGAAAGAGAGAGAGAGAGAAAGAGAGAGGGGGAAGAGAGGGGGAGAGAGAGAGATGGAGGAGAGGGGGAGGGAGAGGGAAGGGGAGAGAGGGGGGGAGAGAGAGAGGTGGAGGGGAGGGGAAGTGAGAGGGGGGAGAGAGGGAGAGGGAAGGCAGAAGGGGGAAAGGAAGAGGAGAGGGGGAGAGGGGGAGGGAGGGATAGAGGGGGAGAGAGGGGGAGGGAGAGGGAGATAGAATGAGAGAGAGAGACTTTAACCTGTAGTCACTGCTGAAGAATACCTACCTGAACTACCCTCTTGCCTTCAAGGCTACCTTTAGAGTTTCCAGAAGTCATAACATCCTCATTCTGTAAAGTCGAATTTTACAATAAAGTTTCATAATAATGGAAACATGCTATCAGGAGCCCTGAAAAAATTTTAAATGTAAGATGTAACATTTCCAGTTACACCCACAATGCAACGTGCAGGCGGGCTCTAGGACTTACCTTGTATGACTCAATGGTTACGCTAATTGTAACTCCTCTGCTCTCTCAGGAATAAAGGTTCAAACCCATCCCAGCAGTGTTTTTTGTTTGTCATAGAAAGACAGTAGAATCTATGGTGAGGCTGGAGATCCGAGTGAATTGTTGGCCATCTCCTGTCAATGTCTAATGGTGTAGGGAGAATGAGTCAGTGGGTAGGGGTGTCTGGCTGAGTTTAAAACTAAAAAATTCTTCCAGAGACTTTGGACTTTGGTTGTATTAGTTGCACATCTTATGAGAAAAAAAAAAAAAAACTTTGATTTGACACATAAGTTTTCTAGGAAAAAAAAAATCCCTCAAGAATTCCAAAACGTTTATCTTAGTTTTCCCTCACAGACAATGTAAAAAGTCAACAACGTTATAGCAACTAGAACATGGGTCTATTCTCACTGTAGAAAGATAAATTTTGTCAGTAGGAAAACATACATAGCCCATTCTAGTCTGTGCTGGAGAGTGAACCCAGGGTCCGATACAGGCCAGCCACACTATCACTGACTAACTCCCACATACGAATACACTTTTTCATACAAACTGATATTTATCTGTCGTCAGAGCACTGCTCCCCCTGACCCAGGCATGCATATATACAGGCATACTTTGATCACCCGCAGTGATTTTGAGCAACTTACAAAGTATGGAGTCAGTACACAGTCATTAAGAGCAGTGAATTGGTTTCTTTTATTTCTTCCTTTTAGTACACACCAGAGTGTGTTTTAACCTTTCATTATTGCTCACTTAATTAGGAAAAATGACCCCGAATTTCTTTTACACACTGTACTATTCATCAGCAAATGTAAGAAGGTCCTTGGCATACAAGGGTTGGGTTTTGCTTTTCATGAATCTCGCTTGAACAGAGCTGTATGTATTCCAATTACTTTATCCACTGAGAAGTTTAAATTAGTGTTTTTATGCATAGGGCAGCATGAGGCTTCTGGATGCTCAGAAGAAACCGAATGTGTTACTTAAATAACCGACCTTAGAGATGCAGCCAGGATATTACTGCTATCATTTATATCAGCTGCTGTGTCTCCAGTCTTTAAAAAAACACCGTCTTCTAATGAAGGAGAGAGTTTCTAACTTCCTCTTGAGCTTCTTGTGTGGTCACCTATTACTGCTATCCAAAGACCCACAGGGCAGGTTTCCAAGCCCTGAATGTATGCCTACTACAGTCTGACCCTCCAAAGTGCTATACAAACCGAGCTCCGTTTCCTGGGAGAAAACAATCTGGTACAGCACGGTCCCTTGAAACCATCCAAGTCGATCTGTGATTCCTGTTGAGATATGTGTTACATCATGTTCTATTTTTGGCTTCTTACATTAATCAAAAACCTATCCCATTTATTAAAGAGCTTCCTGGAGCTCAGGCATTTGGCATGCAAAGGAGGAAGCGAGCAGCTGACAAACACCACGAAGGTAGGATACATGTGAGTAATTTCAAGTGCCTGAGTGGCCTCTTTATCTCTTGGTGACCTAACCGTGGAATGGAGTTGTCTTCTTTGGGAAATAAAGCCTGGAGCCATGATCCGGTTACAGAGTGGGTACAGAGTCCCAGTCCAGCAGTCTTTGCGGAGCTGCTGATGAGCTTGACCTTTGCAAGAAATGCACAGAGCCTTGATTTCTGCAGTTAACCTTTGCAAGTTGGAACCCCTCTGTGAAACTTACCCACAGCCCAGGGAGGCTCCAATCCAGACACATACACAGTTCATGAAAGAGCAGGCGCATGCGCACACATGCTCCGAGGATGAAGACATCGAACCCACTTCCAATTATTCTCCCAACTGTGTCTTTTCAAGCGTTTATAGCCATCTTCCCCTGGAGCAGGAAGAGTGAGAATCCTCAGTGCTCTGATATCCCTGAATTTTAGTGCACGAGTTACTCTCTAGTACCCTCCTTTTATAGAAATGGATGATAGAAATGGAAATTGTATGTATTTAGCATTTGCTAAGAGTCACTGAAACCATTTTCCTACTGTTAAGTAACAGTCAAGTGTATGTGTTGGGGGGGAAGGGTGAATAACCTTTTTGCCAGAAATAAAATAAGACATTTTGATGTGGTGCTGTCTCAGATGTGTCCTTCCCTCCCCCCCCCAAACCTCCAGAATAGTTGCCACAAGTATAGGGACCTTAGACCATTATGGAATGATCTGGTGGTCTGGTAGTACTCTGTTTAATGTCATTGGCACATACTCACTGTACACAGTGATGGGTTTTTTTCTTTTCAGATATTTATGAATTTATTTACGTGTATGTGTGTGTACCACATCTGCACAGGAGCTTGGGGGTGGAGAGAAGAGGGCATCTGATCCCCTAGAAGCGAAGTTACAAGGAATTGAGAGCTGCCAGGTGAGTATCGGGAACCAAACCTGGGTCTTCCATAGAAGCAGCAGATGTTCTTAACTCCGAGCCATCCCCTCGGGCCCCTGACTGAGTTCTCCTCACCCCTCATCTCATAGGCTTGCTTACTGAGCCTCTGTTGTTGCTAGGGTAGGTTCACGTGTTACTATGGATAGAAAACCAAGTTCCAAAGAGGTTAAAGAGGATGTCGGTGGTGATCTTCAGTAGTCTCTGCTTGTTAACCCTCTCCGTGATTACAGCGAGGGCTCTGACAACGGAGATAAGGGAAAGGGACTTCCAAAGGCACTTGATCTGTCTTTACACCCCCTCCTCCTGCAGCTGTCAGCTTACTGCGTTCATTTAGAATCCCTGTCAATGTGCAGGACAACCTCGATGAACAACCGATGAACAGCCTCCTCCTCAGAAATGACCCAGCTGTTCAGAAACATTTTTGCCAGCCAACTGATCTCCTATGGGGAGGTGGTGGTGGTGGTGAGGAGGAGGAGGAGGAGGAGGAGGAGGAGGAGGAGGAGGAGGAGGAGGAGGAGAAGGACACTTCTAAATACTCCCATCATTAGAGGTGGGAATCTGGGAAGGGAGAATACACCACAAAATATTGAACAAAGAACTAATGACTGCCAAGGTCATTCATGGACCCATCTGCTCACCTCCCTGTGGATGAGGCAGAGAAACTACATAGGAGTGGTTAGTGAGAGTCACCAGCCCGGTTGGGCATGCGCACTGGGGACATTGCTGCAAGTGTTGAGAATACAAATTCCAGGTCTGGCTACAAATAACTCTGAGCAAAGACCGGGTGTGAAGAACTGTATGAGAAATGTACAAGGCAAATGAGAATTCAGGAGTTGGAGGGGTTATTTCTGGCAGAGGCAACAGGGAAGGCTTTGTGTCCGGTGATGGGGCCTGTGATGGATGAGCAGAACTCAGCCAAAGTTCCAGTTCTCAGAAGTGAAGCTAATATATCACTGCCCCTTTGATTCCAGCTTTAGGATCGAAAGGTTTTGGAGAGGCATTTAAGATTCCAGTCACGTTTATAAAGTGAGGTCAAATGTACAAAGCTTTGCCATTGTGTACAGCGGCTTCAGACTAGAGTGTCCTGAGCCATCCATTCTATCGCCAGATTTATATCATGGCGCACGAGTTTTTGTTTTTGTTTTTAAAATAACTATTCTATAAAAGAGATATACAATATCATTCTCCATCTGAGGACATACATCCAGAAAGACGGTCTCCTGCTCTCACTAGCAAACGAGAAACTAATTTAGCGTCTTCCAACAAAATGCTAAAAGAATGCTCAGCCCAGCAAGACTGTGCTCAGTGAACTCCCCACATTGATTAGTGGGGCAGGCAACTGTGGAGAATCTTCTACCGAATGAAGCTATTTTGAGAATGTGAGCTAATCAATCTGTGTATTTAGCCCCTCCCATCCCACCACCACCACACACACTTTTCATACATAACGAGTTTTCATACATAACCATGTATTGGGGACCTTTCTTTTGTTTCAGCTAACCATGGTTTCTCCCCTTCTGTGTTCTAGTAAGGGGACAGCTGCCAAAAAAGACAGAATGTAGCATGGATTGAAGTGACAGAAAAGGCGGGAAAGATGCATGAAGGTATCGAGGACTGCTCTTACCCGGATGAGAAATGATTTGCCTCACGGGATCGTCCCTTCTGTGTTTCCTGGACAACCCTGGGCCAGCTCTTCAGAGCTAGTCTAGGACCTTAGTTGAGATTTTTGGTTACTTGAAGAGATTACTCCTTAAAGCCCAATGCCTTGTTTTCACCTTAAATGTGGACCTCTAAGAAGTCACTATGAGCAACTTTTTTTTTTTTTTGAACCTTCAAGGCTAAGTTAATGCTTGGTCCTCAGCGGGAAAATGACTTTAATTAATTCAAGAAGACCTTTCCATTGAGAAGCAAAACACTGCCCTAGGCTCCTTAGAAAGGTTAGTGTGTCCCTTTCCCCTCTGCTGTTAAGAGGGAGATGTAAATGTTGCCTATATTCTTGCCAGTGAGAGTGTTTTTTAGCAAAGAAGAGCAAAACAAACAAGAGAGAGAGAAAAAAAGCCTTGTTGGTAGTCTATTAACCTCTGTAGTATAACATATTCTAAGCCAGAATATAGAATCTTCCATCACAATAAAATGTGACTAAAGACCTCATCAATACTCATTTAGCAAATGCTTTGCAGTAGACCGTCATTTTCAAATACTTAGGACTTTCATTATTTCTTATTTCAGTGACCATGTTACAAAAAAATATTAAGTGAAATGGGATTAGCTTTGCCATTTGTCATTTATTGGGACAAGAAGTCCTCTCTGACATGTGGGCACTCATACCCAGGGTTTAATGCTTTCAGTAATTATGAGGATCATGTAGGGTATGTTGATTGGTGGGAGGAAAAAAATCTTTATTAACTGCTCAGAAATAGTTAATTCTTCATTAGTCAGAGCCCTACACTAGAGGCTGCTGCCGTGAACCACGGATTAGAGTTTATGATAGTAATAACCTTTCTGAAAAAACATTCGTTACTATACTTAATGACCAGATTTTAGTGCATTAACCTTCCCGGGGAGGTCAACTAACAAAATGGATGTTAACTGCTTGTAACAACCAATTCCTCTGAAATTAATATTTAGATGCCTTTGGTGTCAAAAAACCTTCCTTCCATAGCAGGGCATTAAAAACACTTCTGAATTATTAATAGCAAGCAGAATTCAATGCCTGAAAGATTTCCATGCCGCAGCTCTTTGCCGCAGCCTCTTCCTATTTAGAGTGCTTTGCTGCAGGAAGAAGCAAGGCATTCAGGAAAATGAGGTCTCAAAAATGCATGTGGGTCAACAATGCGGGGCCGTTTGGAAAAGGTCACGCTTTAAGTTCAACAGAAATAAACATAATAGGAGTGTGAAAGGCAGCAGAGAGCACCCTGGGAGCCTGGCAGAGACAAACTCCCCGCCAGGCCCCCGGCTTCACAGCGACAGCCCTATCACCACCTGTCAGGCGCTCCTTAACGACATTTTTGCCTTCCTTCTGCAACTGACCTCCTGACTGGGCTCCCCGCCCCTCCCCCTCCTTCAATTGGAAACAAACCACATTTGTGTCAAAACAACTTCTGAACTATTTCCTTCCCAAGCAACCCCAGAATATAAAACATGTTCTGAATAGTTGCCCCGTTCCCTGGAGGAATTTTATGATTTCGTTGCTGCCGCACAGCTTGTTCGGCTGCTTGGCCGAGGTAGCCTTGAGTCCCTGCCAAACAATGAAGCAACACTATTATTAGCCTTCTCATTCAACAGCGACAAAACAGCCCATGTTTCTATTTTCAGATGGCTTTCTTCTGGTGCAATAGATATGCAGAAACCTGAACCTCAGGCCAGGACTCGACCGGCAGGGCTAGGCTGCTATCTATTGCCAAAACACAGCGGCCCGAAGGGGAGAATGTTTTAATGGAAGTATTTTTAGGCAGAGGTCAAATGCAGATAAGCTGCCAAAGCTCTGTCTGCCAAAAACCTTGGCTGGTTTATACCAATTCTGTTGAGGTTGGGCTACGCACCCCTGACATGTCTATGACGAGAAATCTGCAAGGTTTGATAATTTTATGGGACCACAGTGCGGTTATATGTGTGACATGATCATCAAATCAGCAGGACATGTACAAATCATGGGTGAGGTTCCAGAGAGAGGCTCAGCAGATATGAGCACTTGATGCTTTTCTATAAAGCTCTGTTCTCAGCACATGTCCAGGATCCTGTAACTTCAGCTTCTAGGCAGCCTCCTGGGCCTCTGTGCGCCTGCGCACTCATGTATCCTGGCCTCCTCGAACTTAATACAATCTTACCCAAAATCCAAAATGCATGTACATGCATTCTCGGTGACAAGCCACCAATGATGAATCCAGAAGGGCCAGATGATAAATTTTCTTTCTCTTTCTTTCTTTCTTTCGTTCTTTCTTTGATTTGGTTTTTTTCAAGACAGGGTTTCTCTGTATAGTCCTGGCTGTTCTGGTACTCTCACTCTGTAGACCAGGCTGGCCTCGAACTCAGAAATCTGCCTGCCTCTGCCTCCAGGGTGCTGGGATTACAGGCGTGCACCACCACCGCCCGGCGAAGGTTGGCTTTTTCTAATGGGTACTTATGAAATACTGAAAATTCCACGTCGACAGAGATCATTACAATATTGGGTCTGCTTTCATTTGTAAATAAGGGTTTCCAGTTGATCATTTATCCAGGGCAAAGCCTTTGTAAGGGTGATTTTCCTTTAACTAGGTTTCTTTTTACTGCTATGGCGATGGTTACCGCTGCACCAGCATCTGTGTCTGTTATTATCCGTATTGTAGCTGGTTTTTCTCTTGTGTGTATTGTTGGAAGAAATGAAGATTCACAAGTGAGAAATAAAGGCTCCTTTCACAGTGTGATAGATTTCACATATATTTAACTTCAGAATTTCATTTAATGATCTCTTTTTTAAGTCTAATGTCTCTAAGACAAATTGTTACTGTTTCAAACTCATCTTTGGAGAACTTTCCATGTTTCTTCCTGAATCAGTCCACAGAGCACATGGGTTTACAGAATTCTTGTGAGCCATTATGAAATCTGCTGTACAGATATTTTGTAAGCGATAGTCTTCTTTCTGGACATTTATTTTTCAATTATACTGCAATAAGCATGCCTTATATACTGCTAGCAAAATTATGTAAGAGAAATTGTGAGAGAGATTTGTAAAGAAAAGTAATTGTTTTTCCAAAAGGCTTCTGCAATTTGCAACTCCCCTTGAAGAGATATTGAATGTTTGGCTCTCACTCCTCAGTGACAGACACAGAGGTTTTGTTTTAACCACCGAATATCTAGAAATAAATGCTATAAATGTTGCTCATTTTTTTATTAATAATGAACTATTGTTTCCCTTGTTTATTTAACACCTAGAATTACTTGTGAGTAAATGAATTTAGTAATTTTTTAGTTTTATTATTTATTTATTTATTTATTTATTTATTTATTTATTTATTTATTTATTTGAGTATGGTGTTTAATTTCTGCCAGGCCTGATAGTGTATTCCTGTAATCTCAGCCCTCATGGGGCTGGCTGACACAGGAAGAAGATTTTGACTTTAAATCGGACTTGGCCCACAGCATGAATCCCCATCTTAAAAAAGAGAAGAAAAATCACAAAATAGGAGCAATAGGAATCATTCATAAATTGATGTGACACTACTTTTGCTTTTCAGATGTCTTTTTCTAGAAAAAAAATCAACTTTGACCAAGTGCTGAGAGAAAGATCCCTTCCCAAATATAAAACTGAAATATGATCTGTTGATATTCCTCCTCCCTCCACCCCTGTTCTTCACAGAAATATCAGTGACAGGCTGCTTGGCGCAGCATTAAGAAATAAATAAAATACAGTTATTGCCTTGTCTGCTTTCTCTCCAAAGTGATAGGAGCTCTGGAAGCCATTTAACTGTCCTGTGAATCATTAACTTCTTAATGTTTAGAGAAGAAAATGTTATTTCCTCTGCTTCTTGGGAATATGGATCCTCCATCAGCAACTGGCCTGGTGGCCGACAGGGACACAGGTGCTGTACCTGCACCGTGGTAGAGTTTAAATCAGGATTTGCGCATGGTGCTGTGGACTTAATGAACTTTCACATACTGTTCCCTGAAAAGCCTTTTATGGTCCCTGTTGGCTCCATATGGCCTTCTGAGGAGCTTACACTTCTCTTTAAGTGCTTCTATATCAGACAACAAGAGCAAAGCAGAAACAAAGTGAGTCATCTGGTTCTGTCTTTGCTTTCCCGGCATGAGATAATGTAGAGGTGTTAATTGCAAGACTTCACCGAGTCTTGGCTAATAACAGTGTGCAAACAAATGCATGTCAGGCTCAGCCGCAGAAAAGCTTCTACTAATAAGGTAAAACTAGCAATTAGCGCTGACAATGAAGTAATACTTTCCGTTGAATATTCATTAATGGAGTTCTTGTTGCGGATAAGGGAGGCTTCGGATTGTCCAGATGGAAACCCAGAATAGGAAGCCTGGTCATCCCCTTTCAGTGAATTCAACCCTAGTTGGTGAGCAGGCACATTGAATTCATCCCCTTTTGTACTAATGCAATGACCCTCTGCTTCAAAGGCATAGGACACTAGGACTCCTCATTTGGTGACCATAGCGTAATGGGGTGCAAATTGAATTCCCAGATCAAGAAAAAAACATAGATGCTGTAGCATATCACTCATAATATGAACCAAAACACAGTATATTTTTTGATTGGATTGTTTACTGCAATTCTAGGATTATGAAAAGAATAAATGAGATGAGCTCACTAGGCGAAGTCCTAACACCCCTTGTCCTGTCTTACTCTTCTCTCTTTTCTAGAAGGCAGTCTGACAAGTGAGAGAAAGCAGGACGCATCTTTGTCCCTGGTTCCTGTCATAAAGCACCTAGAATCTCCCTTCTCGAAATGCCCACTGATGTGTATAAGAAGCATGCTTGATAACTCCTGAGTGGATGCTAATGAGATGACTGAGCATAGATCGCAAGACAGTGTCAGGATGGGGCCAGTCAACAGAGTGAACAAGTGATGCGAGTACTGCTTGTCAGAGCCTCCAGTCCAGTCCCACTCTTTGTTCCCTGGGAAGGGGTGAGCAGACAGAGTGTATGACATGGAAATCTCTTCTTGGATGGCAAGATTTGAACAGTTTCTGAACACATGGGTGGAAAAGGCGGTTCTCCCAAAGAAGGCATGATATATATATGCACCTGCCCTATATCACATGCTGGGCCTCACTCTTCCATCTCTTCATGTAGCTTGATCTGTATCCAGTGTAATAGACATTATTACAACATGCTTCCCTCAGCTATGTGCTGTCCTATCAGAAGTATGGCGGGGAGCTCCTCAACACACACACACACACACACACACACACACAGAGAGAGAGAGAGAGAGAGAGAGAGAGAGAGAGAGAGAACCCTGATTTCTCATTGGCATTGCAAATAGAGGAATTATCTTGCAGGACTGAGACTCTGACCTGTAGGACCTGACATGCTTTCTCCAGGTGAACAGAAAAGGCAGTGACTAAAATTAATGGGTTATAGAAAACATATTTGGTGTCCCCAGAAGAATTCCTTGTTATAGGGGACATTCTTCATATATCTGATCATATAAATGTTCATAGTTTGATTTTTCCTTTTACATTTTTCTTGAAGCACATCTCTCAAAGTGCAGGGAAGTTTCCCCCAATGGTAGCACCAGATCCTGATGGCTGTGTTAAACACAACATTATTACCTTTGCAACATGATAGTAAATTTTAATACCTGGATGATCTCTGCCTTTTTACAGTTTATTGGCATATATGCCCATGTGAAGGACTCTACTGCCAAAAGCATATTATTTAGGCTGTCTTTAATGGGTTTATATGTGTGTAAGGGGACTTTGTTTCTTTCTCTTTCTTTCTCTCTTTCTCTCTAAGATGGAAGGATACAAATCTTTAAGTTGGCTAAACTCTCAGTGTTAGAATTTTAGAGTGGATCATGCCCTCTGTAAAATAAAACCATCTGCTGCTTTCTATTCTCTCCTCCCTCTCCCTCTCCCCCCTCCCTCTTCCCCTTCCCCTCTCTCTACCCCTCCCTCTCCCCTCCCTCTCCCCATCCCTCTCCCCATCCCTCTCCCCCTTCACCTCCCCCTCTCTTTCCCCTCCCTCTCCCCCTTCCCCTCCTCCTCCCCTCCCCTCCCTCTCCCTCTGACTCCCCCCCTCTCTTTCTCTCTAGCATATATGCATATTTATGTGGGTACACACACTGAGGCCACAGGAGACCAGGGGGTGTCATGTTGTATCTCTGTTTTATCACCCTTAGGTGGGACCTCTCACTAAACTGGAGCTAAGCTAGCAGGTGGTTAGCCCAGTAAGGCTCACATTTTCCCTCCTCAAAAGTGCTGGTGGTACAGGTAAATAAGGTACAGGTACACAGCTTTGTGTACCTCGAACTCAGGATCGTATTTGTACAGGAAACACTTTTACCCACTGAGTCATGTCCTGGACTGTCTCCACCACCCCATCTTTGGCCTTAACTATTTTGACTTCCAAAAACATGGTTTGATGGAAGTGGTTTGGGTTTCAGATTAAAAAAAAAAAAATAGCCCAGGCTCAGACATTTTTTGCCGTTAATATGGTCACATTAACACATTTCTGGGCAATGACACATAAGAGGAAGTTACTTAAAGCTGCTAAAAATAGGAGAGATGCGGTTAGTGGCTTATTTTGTTCTGTCTTGTCTGTTCTTATAGTCACTGGCACCTTCTAGCCATTTTATAATAAACCAGGAAAAGTGAAGATAATAAAGGATAATAAAGTCCATCATGTGAACTTCCAATGATGTACCCTCTATGTACACTATTTATACCACGGATCTTCTATCTTTGTTTGATCAAGAGTCCATTTTAGAAAAGTATTGTCTGTTTGATTATTTACATAAATAATATGTAACTTGATATTTATTTTAAAAAATCTATTCTCTTGCCCTGGAAGGCGATCCATTGCAAAACAATATAAGATCTCTTAGGAATCTAATTCTGCAGAAATTATTTTCTTTCTTATAAACTTAACTTGCAGGAAGGATTTCAAACTTTAATATGAACTTTCATGCTTCTCAGCGATGGTAGAAAGAGGCTGATGGAGATGAGAAGTGCATTTTCTCTCTCACCAAGTCCAATACCATTTCAGATAATGTTGCCGTCTCGTCTCTGCCTGATCTGGTGGAAGAAGACACAGGCAGCAGCTCCGCACCTCCCCTGCAAGGCACACAGTAGATTAAGGAGCTGGATGTTTATTCTGGCAGCCTAGGAAAAAAAAATAAATTTCCATTTCATGAAGGGAAGAGTGTTAAATCAAACAGATATGGGTGTGAAATAAGTATGTGGTAAATACAATTTCTGCAGATGTTAAAAAAGTCCATTCAGACGGCGTGACAACGGCCTGGAGAGACATGCAATTGGTTGGCTCTGTAGGATGCTTAGGAGGGAGGGGCTGCTTGAACTTGAACTTGGTGCCAGGGTGCACCAAGAATGTTTATTTTATAGGAAGTTAAATGTACACATTCTGGCTAGCAAGTCCAGCTCCCTTCCACTTGCTGTCCCGGACTCAATGCAGGTGAGCCAGGGAAAAAAAACCAGCTATCCTGCATCTGCCTGTCCGAAGCGAAGCCCACTGCAGGTGAGCCTCCGACCTGAGTGTCCCCTGGGCCCCCTGGAGGTGAGGAATCCCAGCCACCCTCCACCTGAGTGTTCCAAGCCCACTGCAAGTGAGAGAGAAGCCAGGAAAGCTGTACTGGGGGGGGGGGGGCGGGGTGTTGGGGGTGGGGAGGAGGTGGTGGTTCAGCAGCTAGCTGGGGAGGCAGGCAGGTCTCTTGTTGTGGAGATCATTCACAGGAACAAGCTTTGTGTTGACATAACACCACATTATTCACTTTAGCCCTTCAGGGATTGAGTGCTAGCTGTGTTATATAGACTTCTCCATGCTAATGTGATCAAATGATTTTTAAAATCTAATTTGCAAACAGGGAGAGAGCGAGATTTGCTGGCTAATAATAGCACTTGTCACTGATGAAGAACCCACTACAAATTCCCCAATGTACAGCCATTCTCTCTAAACTGCACGTGGAGCCTGAACACAGAGAATTATTAATTCTAGCTTATAGCAGAAGAAACTGAGGCTATAGACAGCTGTGGGATTGAACGGGGAAATCAAGTCTGTCTCAACCAGACCCCAAGGCCATTGAATATCTGAGCCATATGTATAAGGCCTTGAGATCACAGTGAAGGGATCCCACCTCTACCCCCAGCAACACTTAAAAAAGAAAAAAGACAGAATGTGTGTTCTATGTGGAACCAGCTCTGTATCCCTCTGAGGAAGAACTTCACCAGCCAAGCTCCTATCTATCCTGTCAAGCTGGGATCAGCAAAACAGACCGGCAGAATGAATGGTTTAAAAGAAACAGCATCAACCAAAGACCCCAAATGGTGGAGAGACACCCCAAATCTGGGTCAAAATCCTCCTATTCACTTTATCTCACAGAAGGTGGGTACTTCTGTCTGTCACTGTAATGCATGGCTACACTATTTGGGAAAACCACAGTTCTAATTAGATGAGCAAATAAATGTTCATTTCAATTTATTAATATAGCTGTAGGCTGTGTTACAATTTATCTCTGGGTTCTGAGACCAATCCATCTCGAGCTGGGAATCATTGTGGGGAAGTCACGGGTTTTAATAATGGATAAAGGCGGTGAATTATTGAAGCAGAAGGGAGCAAGCTTTGGTGCCTTCACTTGCGTCTTTAATTAACTGTGAGATGCTGGGCTGTCTCTGGTTTCCAAGTTTATCTGCATCAGAACTGTGGAATTTTCCTGGGCCATGGATATGTCACGTTCAGGCCCATGCTGACCCGAAAAGAGGTAGCTGGAGGTATCACGCTGTTGCTTTGTCCTTTTATATTCTGAATTCTGCGCCTACTTAAACCTCACTTTTATGCAGCTTCTTGAGCAATGAACACCTTTCTTGATAAAAATCAACACTTTCATCCCGCTGCACCTCAGAATAAGACTTCAACATGTAAACATTCAAAATGTTTCAATTCTTTTGTACGCTTGGGATTTACTCGGTAAACCAGAAATCCAGTTCTGGTTACATCAGCTCATTGAGTTTGATTTAAAAAGGCTTTTATTTTAGTTTAGCTGCTTAAAATAAAATACAAGCATTAAAAGGAATTTTCAGTCTTCATTTGATGGGGCCTCAAACAAACTAAACCTGCAGAGTGTGGCTTGAATCCTCCCTGTGGGGCAAGGATGATATTCACGGACTTTGCCAGACACCCAAGGGGTTCCAGTAACTTGGAGCTGCCCCGAGCCGCCCACTAAGCCAGCAGGGCTTCACATGCCCTTTCAGAAGGGGGAAATATGAGTTGACAGACTGCCTCTGTGTAAATCAGTAGTTTTTCTGGGAACACGTTAATAACATGCTTAGATAATGGATTCTCCTTCTCTGGATGATCTATTTTGCTATTACCTGCTACCATGAAAGTTTTTTTTAAAAAAAGTGCGCATGAACAGTTATACAGCAATTTAGGCTGTGACAAGAGAATTTTTCTTTCAATTTTGTCACACTAGAGAGAAGCGAAGGATCTAGAGGCAGTGCGCGCTCACCACTTCTGGGTTGAAATTGAATCACTATTTCTATAAATCAAAAGTCATGTTAAAAGCTCTGGGAAGCCAACAATGATGTATATGAATTAGCAGGCAGGCAGGAGTCAATAGGAATCAAAGCGGCTTTACAAAGGTATTGACGTGTTTAGCTCTTCCTTAGGTTGAATACATTTAAGCCTTTATCCCCTGGGCATTGTTGACCCAAATGAATCTATTCACTTTGAAACCAGACCTTAGTTGTGGCTAGAAATAAAACTGTATACACTGACCCAAATAGAAGTCTTTCCCCAACTGGGCAACTCTGGCTGTGGCCTGCATGCAACATTGGTTTTTTCCTTGGGTCAAAATTCGGAATCTTTCAGGCTACCAATGTAAATGTAATTTCTAAGAATATGGCCCAATTATGTCATTTGGATATGGCAATTTGGTTTTTCTTTGTAGTCCAAGTTTAAATAGCCTTCAAGAGACTGATCTCAGGGTTAGGGAGTATTTGCTAATTTGAGAGTTTTACAAGGTAGCCCAAGTTGGCCTTGGATTGCAGATCCTCTTACCTTAGCTTCTTGAATGTTGCTGGAATTATGGGACTGTAGGAAAGGGACTGACTCCATATATGTCAGTATCATGAATCTACTCTTCCTCTGGACGTTGATTCTTTCACTAGAAGCTGTGTGCATAACATGTGCGTTTGAACATTTATTTTGTATCATGATTTCATATTTTAGTGATAACACACGCATCCTGTAAGAATTTAATTAAAGCACACGAAGCATCAGATTATAAGGAAGGGATTAGAAAAGTTAGAATGTGAACTTCTATAAAATACCAAGCATCATTAAAAACCATAAAGGTAAGCCATTCAATAAAGCTTTGGTCATTTTGTTAGTAAGAGAGGGGTTCTTTGTACCTCTGTTCTTTAAGGATATCACAAGCACCTAACTATATTTTCCAAAGGACCAATTGCAAATGACCTGACCACGGCACTTAACATAGGGACTAGTGCTTATTAGAAAGAGCATTGAGGATGTGGGAGTTATTCACCCCTTCCAGGCCATGAAAAGGGAGAATTGTAAATTAAAATGTCTACATAGGTTCAACACGGTTCTTTCAGCCCTCCTCTCCCTTTGTCACGGAACAGCATTCAAGTGTGGGAACGTTCCCCTCAAACATGTGTAAATCACACATTTAGCCATGCTATATATCCAGGAGCACCAAACTAACAGGAGCAGACAGAGGAGGCAAAGGGCATTCAACAGTGCTCTCACAGTTTGTTAATGAAACATTTACTCAAGAAGTTTATATGGTTGTAATCAAAGGGGGTGGGGGGGTCCTCTTTCATGGCACCCTTTCATTTCCTAGCAGAATCCTTAAGAGGATTAATGGGGGGAGGTTGAGCTTATCCGTTGAGTCTCGGGATTGGTAATGCCCAGTTCTTAATAGATTGCCTCTGGATTTAGGATTACTGTGGTGCAAATTCTTGCAGGCTTTCAATAGAATAGAAAGCAGTTTGTTTGCCCTCCTTCCAGGAGAAGGGCTATTGACTCTGAGATGAAATGACCCAAGACTCAGAATTTGTTCCAACCATTCCCTCCCATTTCTGAGATTTCAAACACTTGTGTATTTTGGACTAATATGTGCAAATTCTACCACTGCTGCGATGAAGATGAACTACCCATGCAAGTTTAGTCACAACCAAGAGATGATTACAATGTTCTTACGAAAGAGCTGGTCTCTATAAAAGGATTTCCCAGAAGGCAGGTTTTTGTTTTCTAGAATCTGTGCACGCCCTGTCATATCCTAGCAGTTCAGATAAACTACTTATGCTGTGGGGCACCAACGTGAATAAGTCTCCCTTTTCCTTCTCTAAGGAAGTTAGAGGCAGCCTTTGTTACCTATCTTCTGAAAGAGTACAGTATGGACCATGCCGCTTCCATCCGGTGCCTTCACGCTATTTTTAGCACAAGGAAGATGTTAGCTGTAACAGTGTACAATGGGCTAATCAGCCATAATAGAGTGCACGCGGTTCCCCTGTCACATGGTGCTTATTATATGTCTTGAATGTAAACAGCTCTCTGCTCTGACAAAGATGGCAGTTTGCCATCGTGGGATTCAGCCTTCCCTAGAGCTCAGCAAACAGTGAATAGTAACAAGCCCAGAGACTCTGGAAGAGAGAGAGAGAGAGAGAGAGAGAGCATTGTTTGAATTTATATCATTTGCAGCCTTAGATAAAATTATTTTTTGTTGTTTGTACCCTTTCCTTCCTGTCTCCCTCCTCCAATTAGAGAGCATTCACACATGCCAGTTATCTGTGTATGAGAAATTATTTCTATTATTTCCCACCCACATTTTAAAAAAAAATCAACAGATCTCATTTCTGTAAAAGTCTTGAATGGTGACATCCCTCTGCGTTTTAAGGCCATTGTGAACTCTGTGGAACTTAATGGAATGACATGATGCGTGATCACAGAGAACTGAAGTCACTTGAAAGCATGACAGAGACACTCCTATCGAAAATTACAACGCTGGCGACAAGCTTATTGTTTTATCATCTGTAGGTACCATTAGTAGATTCAATAGTTTGCTCTCAAAACAGATTTAGACCCATTTACTATAAAGCATATTATGGGTGGTTCAGCTTCCCTGTTGTTATCGTCTCATGACTTTCTAGCTACAGAGGTTTATTTTAAATATTGTAAAATTTGTATCACAATGATCCATCCACATAGTTAAAAAATAAATCTACTGGTGTAAGATCATTTCTAGGGAAACTGTCTTTGACATAGAGCCCTAAGCCAAGGGCCAATCTCTAATGTGGATTTTCACCTTCCTAACCATTCTGTTTCTTGACCCTGTCTGGAGGTTGCTTTCTGAACTCTGAGTAATAAACTTACAGTTACATTTATTCAACAAATATTTATTGAAAAAAAAAACCAAATATTTATTGAATGTCTACTGTCATTCTACACTTTTCTTAGACCAAGACAACAGTCCAACAAAATGGATAAAAGTCCTTTTACCTGGAGTTCCCAACCTATTGTGGAGGTAAGGAGGGAAGACAGATAGTAACAACATTCATGAATAATTTACGTTATATAAAAAAGTAAATGTGACTGTAGAAGAAATGAAACATTTGGAACAGGAGTCTGGGTTAACATAAGGGAGTTGCTGGGACTGTACTTCAGTTGACAGAGTGTTTGCCTGGCACACAATGAAACCCTGGTTTCAGTCCCAGAATAGCGTAGAATGGGAATGTTGGCACACATGTGTAATGCCAATACTGAGGAGAAGAAGGCAGGAGGATCAGAAGAACGTGAACTGAGGCAGAAGTATGCTGGACTAGGGTAAGGACCAGAAGGAGAGCATCGTGAGAAAGCAGAACTAGCCCAGGAGTGCAATGTGAGCCTTCCTAGACCAAGAGGTAGAGAAACCGATCAAGATGTTTCAGGGAGGGGGAGTCTCAAAAATGTGTAGTTCTGAAGCTCATATCCTTGTCTAAAAGCCACCAAAATCCTTGGTTCCTAGCCAGATGCCAGAAATGCCATGGCTCCCTTGGGGCTCTGGTCCTTGTACCAACCTTTTGTCTATTTTCTGCTCCTTTTACATCGCTGAATGAGTACCACTGCCTGGAAGACATATGTGAGAATGTGACCACCCAGACTGATCAGTCCTTGGACAGCTGACCCCACACATATATAACTTTGTTAGACCCTAAGCAGGGACTCCATAGATGCTCATTAACAACCATATTTGGGACCCCCTCTTGTTATCCAGAAACTCTGCCTGCTTCCTTTTCCTTAAGGTTACTTGTGAGGCTATAGTAAACTTCTTTTTCAATATTCATTCTTCACATTTGTAAGACACTGGCCTGGCCTGGCACTGGCCTGGAGTAATCTGGGTGGCAGTTGGTTCTCTAGAATCTTGGTCCTCCTCCTACTTACCGACGTCTGTTCACCAAAGCAAGAAAGCCTTAGTTGCTCACAAGAATATCCCTCACCCTTCCTTCTACATATCAAATTGAAATTAGCAAAATATTGAGATTAGGAAGCCTATCATCTAAGGCCCTTCTTGAAAGGTACTCAGAGGGTGACAAGAAGAACAACAGGAAAGATTTGAGCAGCTCTTAATCATACTTAATCATACTAAAGGTTTGTTGCATGGAAGGGTAAAGAATGGATGCCTATCGTTTTAGTGTCTTTATGGTGATGGTAGTAGGAAAACAAGAAACTCAAAGCAGACTAGTGATTACAGGAGTATGGGAACCCATGAAACTCTGGGTAGCAGGATGCTCATGGGATTTTCTGATACACTAGTTTATAGAATATTTGAGAGAATGTGTTTTTTGTTTGTTGAATGGGTACTGTTAACATGATAAAATAAGCTATAAAGGCAATGAAATTTATATCAAAGATCTGGCTATTATCAAGTTTAACATTCCTTTTTGATGCTGATAAATTGAGTTACAGTTTAGAGACAAGAGAGGTATAAATTTTATGTTTACATTTCAATCATTAGTCTGGGTGTAGTCTGTAGTAGCACATACCTTTAATTCTAGTCTTGGGAGCCAGAAGCAGGTGGATCTCTGTAATATCAAGGCCTGCCTGGTCTACAGAATGAGTTCCAGGGCAGCTAGGGCTATGGAGAGAGAATCCATCTCAAAACAAACATTTTGATCACTAGAATGAGTACACAGTACTAATGTCATGAGTATACAAACTCCATCAGGCTGAAAAGAGAGTCCAAGGAGTCATGACATGATCCCACATTGAGAGTGTATGATGAAAAACCCCACCAAGAGCAATGACAAACAACAATGGTGGAATAAAAGGAATGAAATCAGGCCAAATGTACATGTCTGTGTTCCATAATTCCCAAAAATATAGCCTTGTTAGAGAAGAATTATGACTGAAAATGTAGATCCTTCTGCAAAGTCTAAGCTGACAATAGAAGAATCACTCATATAGAAAAACCTAAAATAGTCTAAAACAATGTCAACAGAAACTCCATACTTTAACAACTAGCTTTAACAGAAAGTATGACAAATGTAGATGAAGACATGTACAAATACACATAGTAGATCCTGGGAAGAAATGCATTTTAAATGATGTAAGGCAGATCTGTAATGTAGGTCCAAGCTAGGATGTGAACTGTAAAGAGAAGTAAACTCAAAACTTATTTTACCAAACAGGCAAACAAACTAAATAAATAAATCTGCATCTGGCATTAGCTCTTTGGGGACTACGTTTTGTTATCTGTTGCCACAGAACTGGATGTTTTTTTATAAGCTTAGCACAAGCTAGAGTCATTTGGGAGAAAGACCTTTTGTGGAGAAAGTGCCTCCATCCAGATTGCCTATAGGCAACCCTTTGGGGCATTTTCTTGGTTGATGTGGTAGGATCCAATTGATTTTGGGTAGTGCCAACCCTGGGAAGGTAGTCTCTTGGTGTATAAAAAAGCAGGCAGAGTGGCTGAGGAGATGGCTAGGAGGCTACGGGTACATACTGTTCTTCCTAATGGCCTGAATTCCATTCCAGGATCCATATCAGGTGGCTTACAACTGCCTGTAACCCCATCTCCAGGGGGATCTGACACCTCTGACCTCTGTGGGCATTTGCATTCATGTGCCCATACACTCACCCTACCTACACATAATTAAATAATATATAATATAAATAATTACAAAAAAGAAAAACAAAAAGAAATTTGGCGGAATAGCCACAGGGACAAGCCAGTAAACAGTGACCCTCGATGCTCTCTATTTCAGTTCCTGCCTTCAAGTTCCTGCCTTGAATGTCCTCGGTGAAGGGATATGACTTGAGACATTATAAGGAGAAATAAACTCTTTCGCCACACATTGATATTATTGGTGATGTTTGCCTCATAGCAACAGAAACCCCAACTAAACAGCCCTGTAACCAACCACCCCACAATGAAGTGACTGAAAATTACAAACAAGATCTCAATCTCAGTTCGTTTGAATGAAGAATCTGCCAAGTGGTGTAGCAGAATGCCTCTTGCTTCAGATCACTCGGGCATTCATTCTCTTCACTAGGGTTCTGTCATCATTGAGCCCCAACTGGAACATTTGATCCCAGGCCCAGTCCTGTGGTTGCTAACAAACTTCAGTTCCTAGCAGACTGCTGACTTGAGAGATCTGGCTCTCTGACCTCAGCTCATTTCTGTAATGCATGATTCTAACTGTCATGCTGCCAACAGCAAAGTCTCTGTGGATATTTTTAGCATCAGAATGGGAAGAATGTTCTAGCCTAAAAATAAGGGAAGCTTGCATCGTGTCATAGGCACTGTTTTCCAGGAAGTAGACAGTGACATGCTGGTAAAATGTGGAAATCTTATTGAATGGACATACATCCTAGAGGAAACATGATAGAATCTGGGATGGAGCAGGGAAGTGAGAGGTGAAAAAGTCTTAACCCTAAGCCATCAAGAGGCTCAGCAGGTAAAGACACCAAACGAAAGGCCCCCAATTTAATTCCCTGGACTCCTATGGTAGACAGAGAAAGCCAGCTCTCTTGAACTGTCTTCTGATCTTCCCATGCACACTTGGAACGGAAGTTACAGACAATTGTGAACAGCCATGTGCACATGCTTTGAACTGAACCAGGTCTTCTGCAAGAGCAGCCAGAGCTATTAACTATTGGAGCCATCATCTTTCCATCCCCTGGCCTGAGAATTATTAACAATGTGAGTTTGAAAGGCTAAGAAGAGTCTGAAAAAAAAGTCTCAGGGCTGGGCAGATGGCTTAGTTGGTAAAAAGAAAAAAATTGCTTGACATATAGGCGTGGTGACCTGAGCTCAATCCTTAACACCCGTGTAAGAAAGCCAAGCCCAGAATCATGTGCACATAATCCTGAAGAGTCTAAGAAAATGCTGAGACCCCTCCTACTTCATTAATAGTCATATTCAAAAGTTCTTAACTTGATGACCTACTACACAGTCATGGTGCTGTCTTATGGTCATATTGTCTTCAACAATATACTAGAAACTGTTTTGGCTGAGATATTATTGTTATTGTTGTTGTTGTTATTGTGGTTGACTCAGAATCTCACTATGTAGCCTTGGTTGGCCTGGAACTCATATGTAGACCAGGCTAGTACACAGATCTGTTGGGCTCTGAGTCTGCCTCAGCAAGTCTCTGAGGGGAGGCAGAATACAATCAGTAATAGGGGTCCCAGCCTGTGTTCTCTCAGATGAGAAACAGTGATGTCTGGGATTGATACTGTGGTCCTCAGCCTCCTGTGTACCCAGACACAGCTGGTGACCACCGAGAGTTAGGAACAGTGATCTTTGGGTCCAAGGTCTACAATTCCCCTACACACCAGGCAGGAAGGGGATGGTGGAGCCCAGACTGGGACAGAGTCTAGTTTGGATCCAAGTAGTGCTGAGAGTTTGGAGGGACTGAAAGAGTGAAGGCCTTCTCTTGGAGATTTTTGTCAAGGCTCTTTACTATGAAGGCCTCCCCACAACCCCTTGAAGAAGTAGCCGGTCCTTGTTTGTCCAACCACTTTATTTTATGGCACATGTGAATGCAAATGTCTTACTCAGTGTGAACCAGGAATTAAACACCTTTGTGGGAAGGATCACTCAGGAAGGGAATCTCATTGGCTAAACACTTAGGGCCCATCTAGGTACCTTATTTAGCATAAAGAACTCCAGGTTTTTATGCTATGTGACCAGTTCTCACGGTCCTTTCTGTGAGATATCATGGTTGTGCGTTCCAGGACAGGCAGAGCTTAGGAGGGTTCCATGCCTCCTGTTCTCAATTCTGAGATTTCCCAGGGTTTTGAACTTTACCAGTTTGTTCTGTGTGGTGGCACAGTCCACTTGCCCCACAGAGATCTGTCTTCCTCTACCTTCTAAGTGCTGGTATTAAAGGCATATGTGCCTCATGCTGGGCTGACACATTAGTTTTTATACAACAGATAACATGGGCCTTTCTAGAACCCTAGAAATCTACATTTTTATTTCATTATCAAGGCTTGCTATAAACTATATATACTCAGTTTTTCACCATTGACAAGGCTAATTCATTCTGACAGATTTTAGGTCCAAGTGACAGGACTCACAAGCCAAATTCTGAAATTGGTAGACAGTTTTTCCTGCATCTCATCCCTTTCACAGCTGGAAGTTGTTTGCAGAGTCTGGACTATGAGAAATGCTGCGATAACAGTATTTCTAGGTGCTATGTGAATTGGTGAGCACTGTGATGTTATCTACATAATGGATCAATTTGATGTTCTTTAGAAAGCCTAAGTAACCGGTGTCTCTCCAGGCTGTATCATGAGAGAGGGCAAAAGAGAGCACTGTTCTTGACTATAGTGTAAACACATATGATTTTCCTTTCTGTGTGAGTATAAACTATATGTATTTTATCTTCTATCTTCATTGATTCAGTTATGTTTTGATCCTGGAACAAATGGGTAGGGTGCCTGTTTAACATATTAAAGTGAACCTTGGCTGCCAGGTTCTACTGACTTCTCTCATTTCCTACCTGTTACAGGGCCGTATTAGTTGTCATACCCTGCCCCTCCCCTAAACTTCTCCAGCTCCTGGTATGGACTGCCCTTCCCTATATAATTCATCCATTTTCCCTTCCTCTTTGTACCTTTGGGCCTGCCTCCTGGATGCTGATCTCCCATCTCCTTTGCCCCCCCCCCCTACTTGCACACTCAGTCTGGTCATGTCCACACTGGACTCTCCAGATATCCCTTCCTCTGGCAATGCTCTCCCATATATCTATGACAAACTTTCTTCTCTATCATACCTGGGAGCAGTCATTTCCCTTTCTTTTTACTTGTTTTTTCTCTTTCATTAAATGACTTCTCTATGTCTATAGCTATAGACTACATATCTGAATAATATTACTTTCCTTCAGCAATGACAGTGCAGATCGATTAGCAGTTGTGGTTGGTCAACATCTGTCTGGAGATTACATTGGTCTTTCTCAAGAAGTGATTTAGAGTCTGTAAGATGTGATTAGTGACAAGTGGGGATGGGAAAGAGGTCATCATCCTTAGATTCTTTCTTTAAGAATGACAGTGATGGGTGATACAAATAGGAGACAAGAATGAGTCAGGCAGCTCAGAGCAGGGACTCCAAACACACCAGTTATAGAAATATCCCTGGTCTTGGCCTGACTGAGGCCAAAACCCCCTCAAAAGTATTTTGGCCTCTAACCCCTGTTTCCTAAGTGATTTTAAGGTACCATCTGCAGAGGGAACAGTTCTCCAGTTTAGTTAGCCAACACCTTGGCCAAGGCAGCACACCTAGGGGAAGTAGGTTTACATTAGGCCATGCTAAAGAGAATGGGAGGAATACTAAACCCTTTATTGAGATATTGTGCTTTTCCTTCCCCAGAATCTTTGTCCTTAGTGAAATTATTTCAGAGCCACCATGAGGTTCTCTTGAGTCTACCCATCTCTGAGTCCTGACTCAGAAAGGTATAACTCACCCTTTTTCCATTCCTCCTCCTCCTCTTCATCCTCTACCTCTCTCTTCCTCCTTCTCTTCATCTTATTCTTCAAATACTGCTATACTTAACTATATTTTCTCTGTTGCTTTGGGATTTTTTTTTAAATCTTTCTCAGAAGCTTCCCTCCCGACCTTGTGGCTGCCCTCGATACTAGCTTTACTCAAACAGCAGAGCTCTTCTCCTTTCTCCCTCCCCCTCTCCTCTCCCTCCCACACCCCCTGTGAGAGTCCTTCTTAGACTATCTAAGACTATTTTAGACTTGGAATTTGATATTGTGGGGGTTTTCTTTTAAACTTTAACAAAATAAGCAGTGATATTTGACATTTTATCTCCTTGGATAAGATTTTATTGCTGCTTCCCCCCCCCCCCCCCAACACAGGAGGATTTAAGTCTCACATAAGCTAGCCAAGTGCTCCACTGCTGAGCTATAGGCATAGTTTTAGATGGAGTTTTTGATTTGTTATCCAGTCTGGAGTTGATAGATTAAGTACCATCCATTTGGTCTTCCATATCAATGGCTATTGCCCTACAGGCAAATGACTCTAGCTTTTCTCTTGTTTTCTTAATAGGAAATTGGCTATCAAGTAGTCTTGTAAACATAGAGTACATTATATAGCCATACTTTGCAGAGAACTTCCTTATTTCTTGATTCATAGATGACCTCACTCTACCAAGAAGAGCCATTGATGTTCTGTGTTTTCAAATACCACTTGGGCTCTAAGTGTTCTTGCAGGACATCTGGCTAGTCCTCTTACTGTGTTATATATTTACTTGAACAGATGCCACAGATCCCTTTGGGATGACACTAACCAGTGCTGGGTATATTTGCTAGTGTTACAGGGACTTCTCTTGTAGCATCTTTTACAAGGATACATTTTTGGTCATTGGGTTTGGATATATGATCTGGACTAGGTAGATAGTGGATCATTTAAGACCCTCCCACATGTCCTTCCACATTAATAGCTCTTGTGCTATAGGTAAATGACTCTCTGTTGATGTTTTAAATTCCCTCTGAATACACAATGGCTTGGGTTCAGGAACTGGACAAGTGGTCATGATGTATTTACTGAGGCATCTGGTCTCCAGCCCTTTTGCTTAAAAAGAACTCACTGAGAGAAGTCTTGTATTGGGTGCTCATGGCTATGCTCTCTCTTGCTTTGTTCAGTCACTGGCTAAGGATGAACCCTTACTTCCCCCCCTCCCCACCGCACCACCACCCTTCCCCCCCCAACCCCGACAGAATAAAAGTAAAATCTGGCAAACATAAAAGTACTCATCTAAGTATTTCCTGGTCACAGGATATCATCCTTTCTTTTCTTGTTTTTTCTTTTCTTTTTTTTTTCCAGGGGAGCACATGAACACAGTCCCCCACTACCATAAATTATACAGTCGAGTTTCCCATTTGGGGAAATCGCAGGAGTCAACACAGCCACAGCAGAGTGCAATGGATAAGCCTTGCCCTGGGATAACCACCTTCGTGATCTCCCCTGCCAAGTAAGCATGATCACATCCTTTCTGTAAAAGCAATCTAAGGTACACATTTCAGTGTCTGCCATATAGTCACAGATAAGAATAATATTCCCTAAATATAAAAGTCTCAAAGGAAAAATTTAAAATGTGAAAGTAAAAGCAAAGAAATATAAAGAGTTAACTTTTTAACTTCATAAAATTGTCGATGCCTGTACCAGTCTCTAACAAAAATGATATATCCTATCATTAACAAATACAATGCTTAATCTGCCCATGACACTTAAAATAAGCACTGAAATTGAAAAAAATAAACTAGTGGACATGAAACACGCTGATACACACACACACACACACACACACACACATACACACACACACACCCCATAACCTAGAAAACATCATCCTTACAAGAAATTAGAGCAATGCAGAGTGAAACAATAAATAAGTATTCGTACATTTCACATTTCCAGGTTTTTGAGTTAAATATTTTAGTCTGGGTAAATGAATGCAGTTAGGTGCACTTATGCACATCTAGCAGAAACGTAAATTCTTATCACTACAAAAATAAATTTAGCATGAAGTTTTAGGACTTGCTCAAAACAAATCCTTTACAAAATAATTCTATATCAAGAGTCTATTGTAAGCAAATAATCAGAAATGTGGGATGTTTGTGGGAATTTATGACTTATCCATGAATATATTAATCTTAGTTTTATTTCTATACAAGTCAAAATGAAAAGCAACCACCCTCCCACGTTAAAAAAGAGAGTTATGTAAATTACACTGTGTCTGTATGACAACATAGTATGCAATCATTAAACGAAAAAGTGTGATGAGCCTTTAGTGCCAAGAAATGATGTTGATGGAATAGGAATTGAAAGTAAATCCATGGTGTATATGCTATTACCTCATATATGAACAATTTCACAGAAATGTATGTGAAAAATATGATGAAATGCAAACATTAACTAGGGTGTCGTTGGGTTCTTTATTCTCTTTTTCTTCGGTCCTAAATGACTATTTCTATAAACCCCCTTTTTGCCACAGTGCCTTGTGTGTTTGTCTACCTCCTGCCTCCTCAGTGCCCACTTGTCCCTTAGCATTCACCGTGAAGTGAATCAGTTTTCTTAGCTGTGCATCTGTAGTGTGATTCTGTGCCAAGCTAGCTCAATCCAATGTCAGAGATGGAGGGCCCAGTCTCCCACAGGATTCCTCTCACTTCATACTCTGGTTCATTAGTACATTCTGGTACGTTCTTAGGTTCGAAGCCATCTGCCCTTCTGACCAACTGGTTACAAATTTCAGGATTTTTTTTCCTACCTCCTTTAATTATCTGATTTCCTAGAATGGTTCATAGAATTCCAGGTAGTGTTATATTTAGGGTTACAATTCTGCTAAAAAAAAAAAAAGATACATATCAAGACCAATGAAGAGATGTATAAGTTGTGATCGGAGACAGTCCTTAACAGGAGTCTGCCATGTCCCCTGGGTAAGTTCCTCTCCCAACACGCTGTGATTTGTCACCAATCTGGATGATCACTTGAGCTTCAGGTATCCATAGGTCCTCTTGGGATTTTATCCTATGAATTTGGCTAATGAAACATTGGACACATGATTGCAATTGGTCTTTTGTTTCTTCTCTCTTCTTCTGGGGTCAGGAAATCAAGATGATTACACACAGCCTAAATCTCAAACTATCAAAACAGCTGCTCGCCTAAGCATGGCCTATTCCAGTCCTAATTCTAGTTAGAGGATCAACATAGATAAATTCATCCGTATAAATTAGGTATGGAAAGAGAGGCCCAACATCAAAAGCAAGTCACTTATCACTTGGGAAATCCCAAGAGTTTAAGGCATTTTCCCAGGAACCAAGGACAAAGGCTAACCAACCTCTTTATAACCTCTTTATCTATCTATCTATCTATCTATCTATCTATCTATCTATCTATCTATCTATCTATCTATCTATCTATCTGACTGTCTGTCTGTCTGTCTATCTATCTATCTATCTATCTATCTATCTATCTATCTATCTATCTATCTATCTGTCTGTCTGTCTGTCTGTCTGTTATTTTATTATCTATCTATCTATCTATCATTCATATTTCATATATATTGGTATGTAGCATGCTTTTTTTTTATTTTTTTTATTCGATATAATTTATTTACATTTCAAATGATTTCCCCTTTTCTAGCCCCCCCCACTCCCCGAAAGTCCCGTAAGCCCCCTTCTCTTCCCCTGTCCTCCCTCCCACCCCTTCCCAGTTCCCCGTTCTGGTTTTGCCAAATACTGTTTCACTGAGTCTTTCCAGAACCAGGGACCACTCCTTCTTTCTTCTTGTATCTCATTTGATGTGTGGATTATGTTTTGGGTATTCCAGTTTTCTAGGTTAATAACCACTTATTAGTGAGTGCATACCATGATTCACCTTTTGAGTCTGGGTTACCTCACTTAGTATGATGTTCTCTAGCTCCATCCATTTGCCTAAGAATTTCATGAATTCATTGTTTCTAATGGCTGAATAGTACTCCATTGTGTAGATATACCACATTTTTTGTATCCACTCTTCTGTTGAGGGATACCTGGGTTCTTTCCAGCATCTGGCAATTATAAATAGGGCTGCTATGAACATAGTAGAGCATGTATCCTTATTACATGGTGGGGAATCCTCTGGGTATATGCCCAGGAGTGGTATAGCAGGATCTTCTGGAAGTGAGGTGCCCAGTTTTCGGAGGAACCGCCAGACTGCTTTCCAGAGTGGTTGTACCAATTTGCAACCCCACCAGCAGTGGAGGAGTGTTCCTCTTTCTCCACACCCTCTCCAACACCTGCTGTCTCCTGAATTTTTAATCTTAGCCATTCTGACTGGTGTAAGATGAAATCTTAGGGTTGTTTTGATTTGCATTTCCCTAATGACTAATGAAGTTGAGCATTTTTTAAGATGCTTCTCCGCCATCCGAAGTTCTTCAGGTGAGAATTCTTTGTTTAACTCTGTACCCCATTTTTTAATAGGGTTGTTCGGTTTTCTGGAGTCCAACTTCTTGAGTTCTTTATATATATTGGATATTAGCCCTCTATCTGATGTAGGATTGGTGAAGATCTTTTCCCAATTTGTTGGTTGCCGATCTGTCCTCTTGATGGTGTCCTTTGCCTTACAGAAACTCTGTAACCTTATGAGGTCCCATTTGTCAATTCTTGCTCTTAGAGCATACGCTATTGGTGTTCTGTTCTGAAACTTTCTCCCTGTACCGATGTCCTCAAGGGTCTTCCCCAGTTTCTTTTCTATTAGCTTCAGAGTGTCTGGCTTTATGTGAAGGTCCTTGATCCATTTGGATTTGAGCTTAGTACAAGGAGACAAGGATGGATCAATTCGCATTCTTCTGCATGCTGACCTCCAGTTGAACCAGCACCATTAGTTGAAAAGGCTATCTTTTTTCCATTGGATGTTTTCAGCCTCTTTGTTGAGGATCAAGTGGCCATAGGTGTGTGGGTTCATTTCTGGATCTTCAATCCTGTTCCATTGATCCTCCAATCCTGTCACTGTACCAATACCATGCAGTTTTTAACACTATTGCTCTGTAGTATTGCTTGAGGTCAGGGATACTGATTCCCCCAGATTTTCTTTTGTTGCTGAGAATAGTTTTAGCTATCCTGGGTTTTTTGTTGTTCCAGATGAATTTGATAATTGCTCTTTCTAACTCTGTGAAGAATTGAGTTGGGATTTTGATGGGTATTGCATTGAATCTGTATAGTGCTTTAGGCAAAATGGCCATTTTAACTATATTGATTCTACCGATCCATGAGCATGGGAGGTTTTCCCATTTTTTGAGGTCTTCTTCCATTTCCTTCTTCAGAGTCTTGAAGTTCTTGCCATACAGATCTTTCGCATGTTTGGTAAGAGTCACCCCAAGATACTTTATACTGTTTGTGGCTATTGTGAAGGGGGTCATTTCCCTAATTTCTTTCTCAGCCTGCTTATCCTTTGAGTATAGGAAGGCCACTGATTTGCTTGAGTTGATTTTGTAACCTGCCACTTTGCTGAAGTTGTTTATCAGCTGTAGGAGCTCTCTAGTGGAGTTCTTTGGGTCACTTAGGTAGACGATCATGTCGTCTGCAAATAATGATAGTTTGACTTCCTCCTTTCCAATTTGTATCCCTTTGACCTCCTTATGTTGTCGAATTGCCCGAGCTAGTACCTCAAGTACAATATTGAAAAGATAAGGAGAAAGGGGGCAGCCTTGTCTGGTCCCTGATTTCAGTGGGATTGCTTCAAGTTTCTCTCCGTTTAGTTTGATGCTGGCTACCGGTTTGCTGTATATTGCTTTTACTATGTTTAGGTATGGGCCTTGAATTCCTGTTCTCTCCAAGACTTTAAGCATGAAAGGATGCTGAATTTTGTCAAATGCTTTTTCAGCATCCAATGAAATGACCATGTGGTTTTGTTCTTTGAGTTTGTTTATGTAGTGGATTGTATTGATGGATTTCCGTATATTGAACCAACCCTGCATTCCCGGGATAAAGCCTACTTGATCATGGTAGATGATCGTTTTGATGTGTTCTTGGATTCGGTTGGCAAGAATTTTATTGAGTATTTTTGCATCGATGTTCATAAGGGAAATTGGTCTGAAGTTCTCTTTCTTTGTTGGATCTTTGTGTGGCTTTGGTATCAGCGTAATTGTGGCTTCGTAGAAGGAATTGGGTAGTGTTCCTTCTGTTTCTATTTTGTGGAGTAGTTTGAAGAGTATTGGTGTTAACTCTTCTTTGAAGGTCTGGTAGAATTCTGCACTGAAACCATCTGGTCCTGTGCTTTTTTTGGTTGGAAGACTTTCTATGACTCCTTCTATTTCTTTAGGCTTTATGGGACTGTTCAGATGGTCTAGTTGGTCCTGATTTAATTTTGGTATTTGGTATCTGTCAAGGAAATTGTCCATTTCCTCCAGATTCTCCAGTTGTGTTGAGTACAGGCTCTTGTAGTAGGATCTGATGATTTTTTGGATTTCCTCAGTTTCCGTTGTTATGTCTCCCTTTTCATTTCTAAGTTTGTTAATTTGGATACTTTCCCTGTGCCCTTTGGTCAGTCTGGCTAAGGGTTTATCTATCTTGTTGATTTTCTCAAAGAACCAGCTCCTAGTTTTGTTGATTTTTTGTATGGTTCTCTTTGTTTCTACTTGATTGATTTCGGCCCTGAGTTTGATGATTTCCTGCCTTCTACTCCTCCTGGGTGAAATAGCTTCTTTTTGTTCTAGGGCTTTCAGGTGTGTCATTAAGTTGGTAATGTATGCTCTCTCCATTTTCTTTTTGGAGGCACTCAGGGCTATGAGTTTTCCTCTTAGCACTGCTTTCATTGTGTCCCATAGATTTGGGTATGTTGTGTTTTCATTTTCATTGTGTTCTAAAAAGTCTTTAATTTCTTTCTTTATTTCTTCCTTGACCAAGGTGTCATTGAGTAGAGTATTGTTCAATTTCCACGTGTATGTGGGTTTTCTGTTGTTTCTGTTGCTATTGAAGACCACTTTTATTCCATAGTGATCAGATAGGAGGCATGGGATTAGTTCTATCTTCTTATATTTGTTGAGGTCTGTCTTGTGACCAATTATATGGTCGATTTTGGAGAAGGTACCATGAGGTGCTGAAAAAAAGGTATATTCTTTTGTTTTAGGATAGAATGTTCTATATATATCAGTTAAATCTAATTGGTCCAAAGCTTCAATTAGTTTCATTGTGTCCTTGTTTAGTTTCTGTTTTCCTGATCGGTCCATTGAGGAAAGTGCAGTGTTGAAGTCACCCACAATTATTGTGTTAGGTGCAATGTGTGCTTTGAGTTTTAATAAAGTTTCTTTTATGAAAGAGGGTGCCCTTGCATTTGGAGCATAGATGTTCAGGATTGAGAGTTCTTCTTGTTGTATTTTTCCTTTGACCAGCAAGAAGTGTCCCTCAGAGTCTCTTTTGATGACTTTGGGTTGAAAGTCAATTTTATCTGATATTAAAATGGCTACTCCAGCTTGTTTCCTGAGACCATTTGCTTGTAAAATTGTCTTCCAGCCTTTTACTCTAAGGTAGTGTTTGTCTTTGACCCTGAGGTGTGTTTCCTGTAAGCAGCAAAATGTAGGGTCCTGTTTACGTATCCAGTCAGTTAGTCTGTGTCTTTTTATTGGGGCATTGAGTACATTGATGTTAAGAGATATTAAGGAATAGTGATTGTTACTTCCTATCATTTTTAACGTTATTTTTTAAATTTGATTGCTTAACTTCTTTTGGGTTTGATGAAAGGTTACTATCTTGCTTTTTTCAGGGTGAAGTTTCCCTCCTTGTATTGGTGTTGTCCTCCTATTATCCTTTTTAGGGCTGGGTTTGTGGATAGATATTGGGTGAACTTGGTTTTGTCGTGAAATATCTTAGTTTCTCCATCTATGGTGATTGAGAGTTTTGCTGGATATAGTAGTTTTGGTTGGCATTTGTGTTCTCTTAGAGTCTGCATGAGATCTGCCCAGGACCTTCTAGCCTTCATAGTCTCAGGTGAAAAGTCTGCTGTGATTCTGATAGGTCTTCCTTTATATGTTACTTGGCCTTTTTCTCTTACTGCCTTTAATATTCTTTCTTTGTTTAGAACATTTGGTGCTTTGATTATTATGTGACAGGAAGTATTTCTGTTCTGGTCCAGTCTGTTTGGAGTTCTGTAGGCTTCTTGTATATTCATGGGCATCTCTCTCTTTAGGTTAGGGAAGTTTTCTTCCATAATTTTATTGAAGATATTTGCTGGTCCTTTAAGTTGTAAATCTTCACTCTCATCTATGCCTATAATCCTTAGGTTTGGTCTTCTCATTGTGTCCTGGATTTCCTGGATATTTTGGGTTACAAGCTTTTTGCATTTTGCATTTTCTTTAACTGTTGAGTCCATGGTTTCTATGGAATCTTCAGCATCTGAGATTCTTTCTTCTATTTCTTGTATTCTGTTGTTGATATTTGCATCTCTGTCCCCTGATTTCTTCCCAAGGCTTTCTATCTCCAAAGTTGTCTCCCTTTGAGTTTTCTTAGTTGTTTCTACTTCTGTTTTTAGATCCTGGATGGTTTTGCTTAGCTCCTTCACTTGCTTGTTTGTGCTTTCCTGTAATTCTTTAAGAGATTTTTGTGTTTTTTCTTTTATGACCTCAGCCTGTTGACCAAAGTTCTCCTGTATTTCTTTAAGAGATTTTTGTGTTTCGTCTTTCATGACCTCAGCCTGTTGACCAAAGTTCTCCTGTATTTCTTTAAGTGTTTTTTGCATTTCCTCCTTGTTGGCTTTTGTATTCTCCTGGATTTCTTTCAATGATTTTTGTGTTTCCCTTGCAAGGGCTTCTAACTTTTGATCCATTTTCTCCTGAATGTCCTTCATGTGTTCCTGTACCAGCATCATGACCAGTGATTTTAAATCCAAATCTTGTTTTACTGGTGTGATGGGGTATCCAGGACTTGCTGGTAGAGGAGAATTTGGTTCAGATGTTGCCATATTGCCTTGATTTCTGTTAGTGACGTTCCTGCGTTTGCCTTTTGCCATCTAGCTCTCACTGGTGTTACTTGGTCTTGTCAGTGCTGGACTCACCAGTGCAAGCTGCCCCTTCCCCGTTGGCCTCTGGTGCACAGCTTACACTCTGCACTGCCTGTAGACAGGGTGCTGTTGTCCAGGCTGTTCAGATCCTGAAGCAGGCACCTGAAGGCTCCCGCTGGGGCCCGCAGGATTTATTGGAGCACACCGACTTCTCCCAGCTGGCCGCCCGGAAGCCCCCACTAGCCTCTTGAGGGACCTGGAGATGTGGCGGCCACCCAGGCTGATCTGAAGCGGAGAGAGTTGACCTGAGGGCTTCTGCCTGAGGCCTTGCCCCAGATTGTGTCTGTGGGCCAGATGGAACCCGTGTGCACCCCCAGGGAGCTCCGAAGGTGAATGTTGCTGTGACCTCCCCTGTGCTCCGCTCACTCCGCTGGGCAGCCGATTTCCCCAACCGTGCTGGCGCACACTAGGTTAGCCTTGTCGCCCGGGCCCTGAGTCCAGGCAAACGCCTGGGAGGCCAAGGTCCGAGCAAAGTTCCCCTAGCGCTATGACTGTTATTTGGGTCTGCCAGGTGACCCGGATGGCGGGCGTGCGCGTCCGCGCTCCCTGAAAGCACCGGGAGAGTCTGTTGTGCTAATAACCTCCTGGGCGGGTTGACACACAGATGGCCCACCAAGCCGCCCAGTTCTTGGGGTCAGTCCTGTGCCTTTTGGGGCCTAGACCCCCGTTTTGTTAGCCTCAGGCTACGCTTGTTAGCAGTCTCTGCCCTCCCGAGCACTCTGGCTCCTGTAGGCAAAATGGCGGCGCGTGCACCGGCCGGGGCAAAAAAAACTCCTGGCTGGGTTGGCGCCCCGATGGCCACTCGAACAGCCCAGGGCCTGGGTGCAGGCCAACGCCCGTCTGGCTCAGACCCCTGCGGTGTTGGGCCTAGGATTATGTTTGTGTACCTCAGTCTGACCGATCTCTGGAGCCCGGGATCAAGATGGAGGTGAGTCTCTCCTGACTGGCGGGAAGCCGAGTTCTGAAGTGGCTTCCGTGCAGCGAAAGGCTCCGCAGAACCGCAGCTGCTTGCCGCCCGGCTGGTCAGCGAAGGTCAGTGGTCGTGGGCGCAGGGCCTAACTGGACCCTGTGTCGCCTTGGTTCCACCGCTGATGGCCCTTCAGCTGGAGCAGCCACTGCTACCGCCGCCGCCGCCCCGAAAACTAACGTGTAGCATGCTTTTATGTTGGTATAAGGGTGTTGGATCCCCTGGAACTGGAGTTACAAACAGTTGTGAGCTGTCATGTGGGTGCCGGAAATTGAACCTGGGTCCTCTCAAAGAGAGGCAGGGCTCCTAACTGCTGAACCACCTCTCCAATCCCAATTAGGTAACTGCTTTAAAGCAGTATCTGCTTACCCATTGGTTACCTCCCATATAGAAATACCATGCCTGGAAGTCTTTGGCCTTGGAATTTTGTTTTTCAGTAGAGTTCACAACATAGGAAAGTAAGAATTACCAACACATTAACATTTTGGTTCTTGGCAATTCATTCACTGTAAACAATGAGAAAACAACAATAATCACACAAAAGATGCTTTCTCTCTCTCTCTCTCTCTCTCTCTCTCTCTCTCTCTCTCTCTCTCTCTCTCTCTCTCTGTGTGTGTGTGTGTGTGTGTTCTGTTACATGCTGGCCTTGCCTGGGTGGCTGTTTCCATACTTCCTTTTTATCATCTGGTTTCTTTAACATGTAAGTTAAAAAGTTTAGTTCTTATAGTAACTTATAATATTGAGTGTATTATGTGTGAGTTCAGGCTTGTGTGTGTCATGGTACACATATGGAAGTCAGTGAACAACTTTTAAGAGGTGGTTATTTCCTTGTACCTTATTTCTGAGGTAAATTCTCTCTTGTTCCTGCACTCTGTGCTCCAGTAGAGTGGGGCCATGGACCGCAATTACAGATGTATGTCGCTGCATCCAGCTTTTTACCTGCTTTCTGGGGATCAAACTCACATTGTCAGATTTCTGTGAGCCCACTCCCTGCTCTGCTGTCTACACTGACTAGTACGTGTGTCAGATTGACAGTGGTGCAGCTGTTTCTGAAAAATTCAACCCTACCAATTATTTAGTAAATTATACAGTTTACTGGTATTTTAATTTTTAATTTCAGGATGCTTAAATATTAGCTTCTAAAACATCATAGCGTCTGCTCTCCAGCTCCTAAAAGATGTGTCTAGATATCTGCTTCTCAGTGGAGTGGTTAATTCTCTCTACCTCCTGCCTATGGTTGGCATGTTTATGTGAGCGAGCCCAGCAATCCCAATGTAGTTGTTGAAGCCTAACCCCCAGGATCTGCTGTGTAGAAAGCAATCAGATTAGGAGAGTACCTTTCTAGCAAATGACTCATGCCCTTTAAGAAGCTTAAGGGAGGGGCTGTAGAGATGGCTCAGTCGGTAAGAGCACTGGCTACTCTTGCAGAGGACCTGGGTTCAATTCCCAGCACCAACATGGTGGTTCACAACTATCTGCAATTCCAGTTCCAGGAAATCTGGTACTGTCATGCCAACATACATGTAGGCAAAGCACTAATGCATATCAAAATAAAATAAAATCTAAAAACAAAGGCCTGGTGACACCAAATCTATTTGTACCTTGCTTGTTACCTCCAGAACTTTAAGGTATATATATATATATATATATATATATATATATATATATATATATATATATATATATATATGAGTAAAAATATCCCATCACTTGTTATTTTTATAAATGTGCTATTTATCCATCATGTTTATCATTACTAAATACATTCCGGAGTTTGTTTTGTGTTTTCCTGTACTTGAAGCTAGCTCTTAGAAAACAGCAATTTCTGGATCTTACTCAATGATATAATGACCAGATCCTGGACTATATCATAAAATTAAAGAATTATCTGATGACTAAATTATTGAATGTATACTCTGCCTGAAAGTCATATTGGAACAGGCAGACATGCAGGTGTGAATCAGGGGGACCAAACCCCATTTCTAGGAAACCTAGGCTAAGAAAATGCTTTTATGTGGAAAGTTCAGAATAAATAACTCCACAGAAATTGAGAGTAGACCAACATTTACTAAGGGCTGGGAAGAGGAGCAAATGAGGCATACTGCTAGCTATTTTAGAAGTTTTATAATGTTCTATAAATTAATAATTTATAGAATTATATAATTCTTGTGTTATAGTCACAAGGGTCTGAGGATGTACTCAAAACCACTGAGTTTATCATGTTAAATGTAGAAATTACAAATTCAGTTTTAACTCAGTAAAGCTATTTGTAGAGAGAAAATAGTACTTGACACAGGGCATTTTGAGGGTGTGAGCATAGTAGGGGCTTGAATTCTTTGAAGATCAGACTGACAAAACTTGCAGGAAACTTATGAGAGGCACTGGAGAGTGTGAAAAGGAGGTGCTAACACCATTGCATTTTTAACCTGTCAGAAAGGGCGGAGCTGTTAATGGACTTGAGGAAGTCAGGGAGGAGCTTTGAACTTGAAGAGTGCTGGATGGGCCAGGTTACAGAAGAAAATCAAGAGCTTTTTTTTTTTTTTAAATGTTAATGAACTTGCTTCACACTTGGCTTAGAAATTGTGGTGGTGCTTTTGTTCTCTGACTTATAGCATTAAAACAGCCACAGTTTTACTCATTCACTCTTTGCAAAGACTCACAAGTGGTCTTCAGGCCCTCTGTGTCCTCCTACTGGATTCAGCCAGGGCCTCTCAAGAGCTTCCCATTCTATGCTGAGCCGCTCCCTCAACCTCCACTGTCCCCCGCAACTGCTCTTCTCCCAGTATCTCTGGCTTCAGTGAGTAAGTTATTTGCTTATCTATCACAAGCCAGGATTTATGCTCCTCTCCACAGGAACACTGGACCCCGAGGATTTTATTTTCTACAATACCACCCTAAAGTCTCCATTCTCTGCATTTTCATCAATGAGTTTGATATTAATTTTCATTGTCAAAAAAATATTTTCATGGTCAGCTTAGCTGCATTTAGAGTCACTGTAGAAAGGCATCTTGGAGTAAATCCATGAGGGTACTTCCAGAAATGTTTAACTGACGTGAGAAGACCTACCCTGAAGACCAGACCCCATTTCCAGAGGACCCAGGCTAGGAAAGATGCTTTTATATGGAAGGCTCAGAATAAGTAACTCCACAGAGATTGAGAGTAGATCAACATTTATTAAGGACTGGGAAGGGGGAGCAAATGAGATATACTGTCTCACTTGCACTGGGTGCACTGTCACTGGGGTAGGGTCCCCTACTAGATGCAAAAATACAAGTGAGGGGAGCATGAACAATTACTTCTTTCTATGTCTTGTTGGGAAATAGAACGTTACTAGCCACCTCAAGCTTATGCCAGCATGCCCTTCCTACCACAATGGACCATCCCCTGGCACTGTGAACTACTTCCTCCCTTCTCTCACTTCTGTCAGGCATTTCACACAGTGAGCAATATGAACCCATTCCCACCATGTGATCATTCATAAAATAGGCACATGTTCATGGGCCGGGGTGCAACAGTCCCCAAGCACCTAGAGAATTTCTTTCTTCAAGGTACAGCCACCCACTTTTTAAAATTTGTTTCCTATATCCTCTTTCTTTGAAATCCAACTACCCATCCACGTTAATTCTCTTAATATGTAGCTCAGCTCATTTGCCAGCTCAAACATTTCAAAATTGCTTCTGACCTAAGAATTTATGGCCACGCTCTACAAGCAGCATGGGTCAGTTATTACGAAGTAAAACTTGTCTCCATGCTCAGTATTACTGTGCTCACTATAGAATTCTGTACTCCCCAGAAACATCAGAATAGGATCTCATTTGGAAATGGAGTCTAGGGTCTTTGGAGAGGTTACCAAGTAAAAATGATGTATAAGTGTGGGTCTTCACCTAAATTTGGAAGAGTGTCATGAGACAATTTAGTCATACATTGTTAACAGCTTCCTACCAAGGCTGGGGAATGGGGGTAAATGGGGAGGGTATTCTACAAATTTCAGAGGAAGTAGAGCCTTAACCCTTGCCTTCATTTTGAACTTTTATTCAGAAAAAAACAAGAAAGTAAAATTCAGTCCAGGCTGAATATGCTTGGCACATGATGGGAAGTGGCAATATTGGGAGTGTGACCCTGGAGTTCTTGTTGGAGGAAGTGCAACACTGTGGGAGATGGACTTTGAGGTCCTATGCTCAAGCTCCACCACATGTGGAAGGGAGCCTCCTCCTAGTTGCTTGATGAAGACAGTCTCTTTCTGGCTGTCTTTGGATCAAGATGTAAAATTCTAGGTTCATTCAGCACCATGTCTGCCTGCATGATACCAAGCTTCCCAGCATGATGATATGGAATGAACCTCTAACACTGTAAGCCAGCCCCAATTAAATGATGCCCTTATTAGAGTTGCCTTGGTCATGGTGTCCCTTCACAGCAATAAAACCCTAACTAAGACAGAAACTAACAAAATTATCTAATTTAGATTTTTTTTTTAACCCTTAAATCAAATACTGGTTATAAGTGGCTCTCCAGTTCCTCTTATTTCAGACTCTGATGACCATAGACATACATTATAGTTTCATCAGTCCTGCCAGAAACTATATTTATTCATTTTTCTGGTTATACCAATTTATGTATCATTTATTCACTTACTGCACTGGTTCAACATGAGAGCAGAGACTGTCTCAGAAGTACTCCCATTCTTAGTATATACAGAGCATGCATAACAGGCTTTCTGAGTGAGCATGCAACATCTATAAATACCTTTCTTAAAGGTCACCCCTTTTATCATTTGTTCTCTCTTATCTACCTCAAGGCCTGGCTTCTAACTCATATAATTCTGAAATCATCTTGACTTTTGACATGTAAAATATGAATGGGCCCAGTGATATGCAATTCAATAATCTGTGAAGATTGTATTTAAGAAACTATTCTTTGTATGGAGCCAGACTCTCAGCAGCATAAAACAATTCCTTTGAAAGAGTATAAGTGGTAAAAATTGTAAAGGCATCGGCACAATTTACTTTAGGAATAGAGCAGACTAAAGAAGACTTTCCAATACATGTTTTAAGAGAAGACAAACGATGCTGCTTGAAATCGTGACTTGAAAAGTGAGTTAACCATGAATCATCCCAATGCACAAGCTAGTAACTGGAACAATGGAGAACAGGTTTTGGAAAGAGATGTCACTTTGTTTTTAGTGAAACAGGATTTGGCCAATCATGGGTATGCTTGATGAATATTGGAACATGAAAGCAATTCAAGTTATCTGGAAGGGTAAACACCTTTGTTTCTGATTTACTTAATTTTTAAGGATAACATGTTTTGGGGATAAAAAGATATCTCAGATTAGTCAAAACATTATGTGCCATTGCAGAAAACTACCATATAAACAGCTGTAAGATGAAGTATTTGAAGCATTGCTTAGTTTGAAAAGATATGCAGAATCAACTGAAAATACTTCAGACATTCTTCAGGGTTGTGTATTTTCAGTGTCCTGCACTCACAAGTGAGTATTATCTTGCTAAGATGAAATTCTTTGCCTGTAGGTATGTCCTGATAGTCCCTGATATGGCAAACCTAAGTCCTCTCCTCCCATGTGTATATGTTCCCTATTCCATGTTAGGTAACAGCACAATGTCACAAGAATAATATCTCATAATGTGGTATGAGGCATGACCATGAAGTAATAGGAAATAACAATACTAACTATATTGTTTTTGTTCCCATGACTGTGTTATGTGAACAGATAACTTGTTTTATTCACTATTATTCCTCAGTGCCTAGGATAGGTCCTAGAATGTAATGAATGATCAACTAAGAGTTTTCTTAATAAATCAAAGAATAATCCACTACACTTTCAAAGACACTTTGCAAATATTCTATTAGTTGTCACAGTGGATTTCATGTGTTCTGACTTAGATTCAAATAGTTTTCTTAGTTTGAGTTATATAAACACAGGACAAAAGACTTCTATTAGTTTGCATTATATAATCCCAAGATAAAGACTTCTCATAAGAATCCCCTCTGAAGGCCAGGTGTGATGATGTTGTTAGCAAACCCAGCATTTGGGAGATTGTAGGAGGATTGTGAACTTAAGGCCTGTTGAGCTACATAATGATTTCAAGGCTGGCCTGAGCTATACAATGAGAGTGTCTCAAAACATTTGCCAAAGTACTGAGAAATTAAGACTAGGCTACATTAATTCATTAGATGGCTCTGTACAATTAGATAGGTCTATCATAGGATTCCACTAGACTGCCCCTCTAGATTAACAAACATGGACTTGGATAATATCTTAGGGTTTAATTGCTGTGAAGAGACAGGATGACCAAGGCAACTATTATGAAGGATAACATTAAACTGGGGCCGGTTTACAGTTTCAGAGGTTTAGACTCTGAATTATCATCCTGGTGGAAACCATGGCAACATGCAGGCCCACTGGTTCTGGAGGATCTGAGAATTCTAGATCTTAATCCAAAGGAAGCCAAGAGAAGCCTTTCTTCAGCTGATAGCCAGGAGGAGGGTCTATTCTACCTGGGTGAAGCTTAAGCATAGAACACCAATGCCCACACCACAGTAATGCACTTCCTCCAACAAGGCCACACCTACTCTAACACGGTCACTCCTCCTAATAGTGGACTTCCTATGGGCCAAGCATATTCAAATCACCACAGATAGGTTAGCTTCTCTGTGTTGAGAAGCAGTCCTACTAAGGACCGCACACAACTCTCAAACTATAAAAATAAAAAAATAATCTATATAAAATTCTGCAATAGAGGGGCTGCTTGTGTTTTATAAGAAATAACTGTCACGAAGGTCCTCCCTTTAGAGATCCCTATAGCTCTTTCCTTAGCTCTTGATCTTTTGCATCTATTATACAACATCTAAATATACTTTAAAAATTAGCAAGCATTTTATTTTATTAGAGTGTGTGGTGTCGGGGTTATTCTGTCTCACAGTTGTGCATGGAGGTCAGAGGGTAGCTCTCATGAGCCTGTTTTCTCCTTTAATCTTATTGTGAGGAAGGGTCTCTACCAAACAAAAGACTGGCTGGTCCTTAAGCTCTGTTTATATCCCCCATTTCACAGAAGGATGCCCAGATTACAGATGAACTTCATTGCCTCTGACTTTTTATGTGTGTTTGGGAATTAAACTCTGGTCATCATGCTTGCATAGCAAGTGCTTTTAGCTTCTGAGTCTAGAGCTAGGGATGTGTGACCTCTTCTCTGAGAGCCTTATAGTCACTGGAAGAAGTGAGATAGGAAGGCTGCAACTAGATCTTGGTTTCCTGTTGTCAATACATGTCTGCTGACCACTTCTATTTGAAGCAAAATGCTCAAGCTCTGGACAATTTAGGAAGATCTTATTTAGTAGTTTCTATCCCAACCACCACTCCTTGAACAAGTTGTATGATGCTATTTATCACACAGAGGTTTCAGGTTCAGGCTTCTCAGCTATCTGGAAGTGGGAAGGGAGGATTGCTTGAGGACTCACAGCAGGCCTAGATTTCACAAATACCACAGAATCATCCTCATGATAAAATTGTTTACACTTAAGTCTGACCCCTCAATCTCCATCAAAACAGTCTCTCCTCTAATTTACACTGAGAGGCCAATCCCCTTGGTTCTCTGAGGTAAAAGGCTGCGACAGTATTGCAGGTGATAAAATGTTTGTTCCTTCCATGATTCATGTTAAAATTTAATTATCATCCTAACCATGTTAAGGGAACAGACCTTTTCTTTTTCTTTTTTTTTTCTTATTTTATTTTATTTTATTTTATTTTATTTTATTTTATTTTTAGGCACTAAGCTTTTAGGGTGGATTGATGCTAAATAGGAATGCCATTGGTCTCTTCTTATTCTTCCCTGGCTGCTCTGTGTGCTAACACAACAAAAAGTTACCTGTGAATTTGTGTCTTCCTCATGGACCAGCCTCTAGAACTTTGAGTCAATCTTTTCCCTTCCTCTGTTATAGCCTCAGTAAAAACATAAAGACAGATGCTACGGGTGAAGGGGCAGTGCCAGGAAGGTGATGGGGGTCTACTCAAATCCTAACAGCAGAAAACATTACAGGGAGAGATCAGTTCAGAAGTCTTCTCTTCACTTACCCCACCCCCCACCACCAAAGATATACACTTGGGTAAGGCAGGCTGAAGGCTCAGAGAAGTCTTGAGACCTGTGCATAGAGAGATCAAGTCAGGGATATCTGTAACGGTTGCTTGAATATTTTAACAATATTTAAAGTACTCTTGCAAACTAAGCACTGCCATGATCCCACATTTTCAAACAAGGGGTTGAATTCTGTTTAAAAGCTCACACTCTATATGAGAGGAAAACCCCATGTGGTACAATTTAAAATAAGCATTTGAAAAACTCAGTGGATCAAAAGAAAGCCGTGGTTATGTGCAAAAGCTCCTGTGTGGAGCTGTGACCCCCTTGGTGATGAACTAGTGAAGAAGTGTTAAAATATAATAGGAAGAAGCTTGGACAGGTAAAATAAGTGATCATAGTTTTATTTCACAAGGCAGAGATGATAATATCAGATTCTGTTGTCTTTTTGAAATACATTTTTTTTTCAGAATAAATTGTCCCTAAACCAATATATTAAAGGTAAAACTATTTTTGACATTGAATACTCTGTAAATACTTACATTATTTTTAAAAGATTGTATGAGGCCAGGGGATGGCTTAGAGGTTTAGAACACTGGCTCCTCTTGCAGCAAACTTGAGTACAGATCCCAACACCCACCTGGTGGCTCCCAATGTAACTTTAATCACAGAGAGTATCTGATGATTTTTTTTCCTGGCCTCTGTGGGTACCAGGTAAGCATCTGGTGCACACATACAGGCAAAACATGCATATATAGAAAATTTAAAAAAAACAAAACTTTTTGATAAAGAATAATGTTTTCCCATGCTGTTTTCTTTGAAACAAAAGAAAACACTTCTTTTCTTGTAGAAATAAGATAAAAGAAGCTATCACTGAAAAACTCAAGTCTCAGTCACTCTAGATGAATAAAGCCTGTCGGGACTCAGGACTCAGGCTGGGTGTGTGATGCTGTATATGGCTGGAAAAACGATGACTCTTCTCTTTCTGCCATGATAGAGAATTCCATGAAAGAATCGGTGTCTGCAAGAGCAAGCTGCTCTAAATGACACTTCATTTCTTCGAAGCTCAGTAGATTAATGCTTGCGTCCTACAGTTCATGTATTACCAGCCCCAGTGTTTAGAAATGAAAAATTGTGTGTTCAATTCATCCTTTAGTGCATAAATGTTATATGAAGAGTGGAAATTTGCATTTGGATATTCATTCCTATTAAAATATCACAATCTGGATAACAGGATAAGAAATACTCCAGTCCCACTGCCCTTTCATATTTAGCCTCCATAAAACAGCTTAATGTAGTATATGTAAAAATGGAGGAGAAATGAAGGAGTGGGGTTGTGCTAAATTGTGTAGCTCCTAAAGAGCTTGTGAAAACTTCATCATCTCTTCATGGCATGACTACTGAGACCCACCTGTAAATCTGCTTAATGGCCAGATCATGGGGCACTAGAGAGATCTTCAATTTTGCAGCAACACAAGTCACATCAGAGGTCACTAAGGGGTCAAATTAAACAGGAGGGTAGAGTATAAAGGAATATCTAGGGACTGATGGAGATTGCTGAGCAAAATGCACGACAGCAAATTCAAGTCTCATCTGGTCTCTTCTCTAAGAGATAAGAGAATGTGATTTTCACCAGGCAACAGAAAAGGAACCAACTGAAAGTGTAAATTTTCTGCCTTTAAAAAATGTTACTGAGATCTGCACCTGAGAGGATCCTGTGACACAGCACTACATATCCAAATACCACTGGGAGACAGCAGGTCTCCCAGGAGTGCTGACAAGCCTGTAAGCACAGGTAAGACCACCACTTCTGTTCAAATTCCTGTCCCAAGAGGGACCCACCTGGAGCCCTCAGGACACAGGAGCAGCCTGGGACGGGATCCTTCCAGTTTCTGACTGCACCTTGAAACTGACCCTGTGCCACAGCTCTCCATACCCAAATTCTTCCAGGAGAGAAATGGTCTCCCAGGAGTAATGACACACAGACTTGCAGGAGGGACAAGCAAGACCAGCTAACACCAGAGATAACTATATGGTGAGAGGCAAAGGCAAGAACATAAGCAACAGAAACCAAGGCTACTTGGCATCTTCAGAATCCAGTTTTCCCAATACAGCAAGCCCTGAATACCCCAACACACCAGAAAAGCAAGACTCTGATTTAAAAATCACTTCTCATGATGATGATAGAGGATTTTAAGTAGGACAAAAGTAACTCCCCTAAAGAAATACAGGAGAACACAGTTAAACAGCTAGAAGTCCTTAAAGAGGAAACAAAAATCCCTTAAAGAATTACAGGAAAACACAACCAAACAGGTGAAGAAAGTGAACAAAATCATCCAAGATCTAAAATGGAAATAGAAACAATAAAAAAAATCACAAAGGGAACACAACCCTGGAGATAGAAAACCTAGGAAAAAGATCAGGAGTCATAGATGCAAGCATTACCAACAAAATACAAGAGATAGAAGAGAGATTCTCGGGTGCAGAAGATACTATAGAAAACAATCACACAATAGTCAAAGAAAATGCAAAATGCAAAAAGCTTCTAACCCAAAACATCCAGGAAAACCAGGACACAATCAGAATACCAAACCTATAATAGGTATAGAAAAAAATGAAGATTCTCAACTTAAAGAGCCAGCAAAACATACAGGAAGCCTACAGAACTCCAAATAGATTGGACCAGAAAAGAAATTCCTCCCATCACATAATAGTCAAAACACCAAATGCACAAAACAAAGAAAGAATATTAAAAGCAGTAAGGGGAAAATGTCAAGTAACATATAAAGGCAGATCTATCAGAATTACACGAGACTTCTCACCAGAAACTACGAAAGCTAGAAGATCCTGGGTAGATATCATACATATCCTAAGAGATCATAAATGTCGGTCCAGGTTACTATACCCAGCAAAATTCTCAATTACCATAGATGGGGAAAACAAGACTTTCCATGACAAAACCGAATTTACACAATATCTTTTCACAAACCCAGCTCTACAAAGGATAATAGATGGAAAATACCAACACAAGGAGGGAAACTACACCCTAGAAAAGGCAAGAAAGCAATTTTCCTTCAACAAACCCAAAAGAAGATAGCTATACAATCATAAAAATAATATCAAAAGTAACAAGAAGCAACAATCACTATTCCTTAATATCTCAACATCAATGAACTCAAATTCCCAATAAAGAGACATAGAATAACAGACTGGATGTGTAAATAGGACCCAGCGTGTTGCTGCATATAGGAAATGCACCTCAGTGTCAAAGAGAGACACTACCTCAGAGTAAAGGGCTGGAAAACAATTTTCCAAGCAAACGGTCCTAGGAAACAAGCTGGAGTAATCATTCTAATATCGAATAAAATCAATTTTCAACCAAAAATTATCAAAAAGGATAAGGAAGGACACTTCATACTCATCAAAGGAAAAATCTACCAAGAAGAACTTTCAATTCAGAACATCTATGCTCCAAATTCAAGGGTAACCACATCTATCAAAAACACTTTACTTAAAGCTCAAAGCACACATTACACCTCACACAATTGTAATGCGAGACTTAAACAACCCACTCTCAGCAATGGACAGATCATGGAAACACAAACTAAACAGAGACACATTGAAATTAGCAGAAGTTATGTTCCAAATAGTTTTAACAGATATATATAGACCATGTCATCCTAAAACAAAAGAATATACCTTCTTTTCAGCACCTGGAGGTACCTTCTCCAAACTGACCATGTATTTGGTCACAAAACAGGCCTCAACAGATACAAGAAGATTGAAATAATCCCATGCATCCTACCAGATCACCACAGACTAAGGATGGTCTTCAAAAGAAAAAAAAAAAAACAAAACAGAAATCCCACATGTACATGGAAGCTGAACAATGCCCTACTCAGTGATAATTTGATCAAGGAAGAAATAAAGAAAGATATTAAAGACTTTAGAATTCTATGAAAATGAAGGCACAGCATATGCAACATATGCTAACTTATGGGACACAATGAAAGCAGTACTAAGAGGAAAACTCTTAGCTCTAAGTGCCTACAAAAACACCAGAGAGAGCTTACACTAGCAGCTTGTAGCACACCTGAAAGCTCTAGAACAAAAAGAAGCAAATGCAGTCAATAGGGGTAGATAGCAGGAAACAGTCAAACTCAGGGCTGAAAGCAAACAAGTAGAAACAAAAAGAACTGTACAAAGAATCAGCAAAACCAGGGGCTGGTTCTTTGGGAAAATCAACAGAATAGATAAACTCTTAGCCAGACTAACCAGAGCACACAGAGACAGTATTCAGATTAACAAAATCAGAAATGAAAAGAGAGAGATAACATCAGAAACCAAGTAAATTAAAAAAATCATCAGATCCTACTCAAAAGCCTATACTCAACAAAACTGGAAAATCTCGATGAAATGGACAGTTTTCTAGACAGATACCAGGTACCAAATTTAAATCAGTCGCAGACAAACCATATAAACAGAAGATCTACAACAGCTCTACAGATGCTAGAAATAGAAGCCCTAAAGAAATAGAAGCAGTCATTAAAAGTCTCCCAACCAAAACAAGATCAGGCCCAGATGGGTTTAGTGCAGAATTCTATCACAACTTCAAAGAAGACCTAATACCAATACTCTTCAAACTATTCCACAAAGTAGAAACAGAAGGAACACTACTCAATTCATTATATGAAGCCACAGTTATGCTGCATATTCTCCCTTGGAGATGGAAGGGTTTCTGTCTAATCAGGAACTTGTCACAATTTTCTTTCATAGAGGACTTCATAAGAGATTTTCTTCTACTTCTATCTATCATGTTTAATATTCCAAATAGATTTTAAAAATTGGGTGAGTGCATATTACTTTTAGCTTCAGAAGATATCATGTATATTTAAGAGGCATTTAACTATTATAAATTGTTTTGATGACTTAAAAATGTCAATACTGAGATGTATATTTTAAATTAAATTGAATTAGTTTAATAAAAATAAGAAAATGTTTCTGACAAGTAAATCCTTATTACTTAAGACATCATGTATTTCAAACACAGGTCCCAGACACCCCTGATCTAGACCTGACCCTAAGTCCTCATCCCTGAGGATCAACTTTCATGGTATCAGATAGTACTATGTGAGGTTCCAAAGGAGAAAAGCAATTACAGTTTCATCTAGCTATGATGCCTTTGAACTACAGCAATGACCAGCATGGCACAATAACCCTAATGGTACAGAGGTAAGCAATAGCTCTACAGCTATTGAACTTAAGGCTTGCTCAACAAGGACAAACAATTCCTAAACCTAAGGGATGGGGGACACTGCAGATGAGGGGGGCAGAAAGATCGTAAAAGCCAGAGAATTATGGGGTTTGGTATGTGATTGTGTCTCCTAGTGCTACCAGAAAAAAATACCCATGTCTCACCAACATGACCTGTCTAAGCATGAGGCGAACAAAGACAACCATAGATGTGCCCAAGTGGAAAGGGGAAAGCCAATGGGGCCTCTACCATATACAGACAACTATAGGCAACTAATGAATACTGAAAGTGAGAGAAATATTCTTTTTAAGGGGATAGCACACCTATTGGTTATCCAATACCAAATAGTCAGTCCTGTGGATGTGCGTGTGAATGGCATTGTTCGCACTGAGCAGGTTATGTTTGGATGTATACATACACATACACATACACATACACATACACATACACATACACATACATATATATATATATACATGTGTGTGTATGTGTGTGTATGTGTGTGTGTGTGTGTATGTAAAACAAAAGAAAAATGGCTATGAATTTCAAAAAGCAAAGTGGAACATATGGATGAGATTAAAGGGAGGAAAGCAAGGGAGAAATGATGTAATTATAATCTCAAAAATGAAAGAAAAAAAGGAGAGGAAAAGTGTTCCATCCCTGAGGCTTAGACCTCACTTCTAGGCATAGTACTTTGAGGGAACTAGGACATCTTTCTTCAGGTTTGATATTTTTTTCCATAATTGGGACATGAGATGTCAAGTCTCTGTGTGGTTCCTGAGAGTTGACAGAAGGCTGAGGATGGAAATATACTCTGATGTTTTCCTATGAAAGAGGTTCCTTCAGTTAGATTATTCTAGATAATATCAATTCCTTTGTAGAAACACTACCATCTGAAAAACTAAAAGCAGAATGAAAAAAATCCTAGCTGGTAGACCTATCTACATGTGCAAGATCACAACATTGTTCTTTTAGAAAATTTTTGGAGGATGAAATAAATTCCAGGAAATTGTCAACATTTCCTGCTACCTGTATTGTGATAGTAGTTGGTCTCTGTTTATATGTCATTTCTTTGGACTGTTTGATCTGAGGAAAGTTTGGTCCTTAAATGAATTTACAAAGAAAGATTCCTACACTTGACTGAAATGGTTTGAACAAAACTTTGGAGATCACAGCTGTCTGCTCCCCATACACAGTTCTTATACTCAAGAGTTGACCTCAACCTTCACACTGAGCTAACCACGTGCATTCAGCCAGGACTATTTTGAACATACAAAACAAGGTGAAGTTTTGGATTCCTGCTCTTTGTGACATGGTACGGTGCTTCTGGAAGTCCACTTAGAATGAGTCTATCTTGGCAAAGAAAAGGACTCATTTGTGGTTATAACAAAGAAAGGGGCCACACTGCTTTTCTAAAAACGGTCCAAAGAGAACGTTTTATAAAACCCATCTTTTACAAGAAAACAACTCCCTCTCAAATAACTGAAGGAAGAAAGTGAAGACACTGAAAACCAGACATTTGTTTCAAGGAGCTTTTCCATTCTTGAGTAAAATAATAGTATTTCCGAAAGTGTTTCCAAAACTATAAAGAAGAATAATAAAATACAAAGTAATACAATCAAACTAAAAATATGTTTGTTTGTTTTGGTTTTAGAACAGCCTTAGCTATTTATAGCATTTCTGTGACCTGAAGAATTTTCACAGTTCTGTAACAAAAGTCCAAGTGAAATACACCATATCCTGGTTCACTTCCTGGCCTCCTCTTGATGACATTTCCAGGTACACAGGTAGCCATACTGAGAAACAGAACACTACATTATTTTTGCAGCCATCAAGTGTTCTCTGAACCAGCATGGTGAAACACAGCTGGAAAGTGTAGAATTGCTAGTGTGTTGGTCAAAGAGCAAAGAGAAACATCTGTTAAAAGACAACATTAAAAGCTTCTAATGTACTTGCAGATGTAAAGTTGTCTCCAAACAAATTAATTCGTAATTTCTAATTTTTCTCCTTGGCTTTTTTGAGACAGGGTTTCTCTATGTATTGCTGACTGTTCTGGAACTTGCTCTGTGGACTAATCAGGCTTCAAACTCAGAGGTTCATCTACTTCTGCCTCCTGAGTTTTTTAATTAAATGCATGTGCCACCATCTCTCAGCACATTCCTAATTTCTAGTAACTATTCGTTTCAGATTATTAGAAAAATTGAAGTGTTTAGACCAACAAATATGGTCAGCTTGTCTCATTGATTTTGTTGCTATGGTTAATGATTGTTTACATTATTTTACTCCTTTTGTTTTTAAACATGATTATACAGTTTAACATATTTTCTATAAGGCTATTAATTTGTATATGAATGATTTCTATATTTTCTGTATACTTCCTTAAATTAACAGTTTTAAAGGAAAGCTGATGTGGTTTGAAGGAAAATGAACCCGAAACACTCATATATTTGATGGCTTGGCCCCTAATTGATGGAACTGTTTTAGGATGATTAGGAGGAATGGTTTTGTTGGAGAAAGTATGTTGTTGAGAGCGGGCTTGTGTTTCTTAAAAACCCACACCAGGCCCAGGTTCTCTCTCTGTCTCTGTTTCTTTCTGTCTGTCTCTGTTTCTGTGTCTGTCTGTCTGTCTGTCTGTCTGTCTGTCTCTGCCTTCACCTTGTTGATCAGATGCAGGCTCTTAGCTACTGCTCCATCACCAGGCCTGCTGCCTGCTGCCTGCTGCCTGCCTACCTGTAATGGACTCGCTCTCTGATACTGTAAACAAGCTGTACTTGGATACTTTGTTTTTATGTTTTTATCAGTTTCGATGGTCATGGTGTGTATAAGACCAACTCTAGAAAACCAGATTTTCAACAACCCTCACCTTGAAAGTTCACTGACCTTGCGGTTTACAGCTGACCCCCCCACCACCACACACACACACACAAGGCTGATCAACTGGTTCTCATCCTGGCCGAACACCTGGGGTTGCATAGGCAGAACCAGCATTCCAGAAACGCTCCTGGAAGCCACAGCCAGCATCTGTCCTGGATGACCTTTCCTCCTTCTGTGCCTCTAACATCCCCTCAGCTCCTCCCTACTTCCTCTTATGGTGGGTTCAAAACCAGGCGTTTTGCGTTTCATTAAAGAGGCTTTGACAAGATCCCCCTTTTGCTTGGCTTCGATCGTTTTTCCCGCCTGTTTTCTCTTTCATGCTTGGATTTCCCTCGGCTCCCTGAATAACTAGGTCCCGTAGGTCGGTACAATGGTATTCTTCACAGTAATAGAAAAGTTAACTAAGACACCTGTCAGTTAATAATGAATTTCTGTCTGTCTGTCTGTCTGTCTGTCGATCTATGAGAGAAAAAAGTGTGCATGCTTAGTGTGCTTATAGTATGCTTTACACTCTGTACTATTAGTTTTTTTTAAACAATCTCATAGATACATATGACCATTCCACCTTAAAAGACACGATGTAAGCTCTGAGAGTGTAGCTCATTGCTAAAACATCTGCATAAGGCCCTGTGTTCAAAATTCCCAACACTCATTCAGAATGAAAGAAAGAACAAAAGAAGAAACAAAAGAGAAGAAAGAAATGAGGGAAGGAAGGAAGGAAGGAAGGAAGGAAGACCCAAACCTAATTAGAACTGATTGTGAATTGGAATTTGAACTCAGTAGTCATTAGACTTTATCATTTTCTCCCTCTTAAGCCCCTGTAATCCTGGATGTGGAAACTGGGGCAAGAGAATTGCTTCGGGGAGCTTGAAATCATCCTGGGCTACATAGAGAGTTCTGGGCCTATCTAACCTACACGGAGAAACTCTGAAAGACATAAAATTATTCTGTGCACCAGCTTTGAATGTATTCCTCTTTAAGAAACATGCAGAACAAATGACATTGATACTCTGTTTGCTAACTTCCAATATAAAAGAATTCAAGAACCTTCAATTTCAACTAAGATTCATCACCAGGTAAGGCAATTGTCTGCATCACATCAGCAGCTAAAACCCCAGATATTTTTCTTTTTCTTTCAGGTTATACTGCCCAAGGGCCCAAGGTGTTCAATTTTCGTCATAATTCATTTGACAGGTCTGACAAAGATAGTTCAGTCATCTGGTCTACCAAAATATTTTTCAGCATCAGGGTACATATTTGATTTGGATCCAGGAATAAATGGCCCTCCGAAGGCTTTCTGGTAGTTTGATGATGTGATCCATCAACTGAAGATAGCAAGACTCAATTTTACTGAATAAGGAGCACATTTAAAATGCTCACATGTCCTTAAATATCACGGCGTATAACAAATTTCAGTGCATTCAATTAAATGGTATTTAAAGTGTTTGCCACCACTCTTTTAGTCACAGGATTTAATGATGGTTCAAGATTATTATCATTTTTTTAAATGTAAATAACTTAACTTAAAATATGGGTCATTTATCTTGGACTTAGTTTAAAATGGCCTATATTCAATCATTTTGGAATAATAATGGCTTATACTTTAGTCACAACGTTACAGCCACACCTTGTTTATCCAGAATCAGTAAGAATAGGAATGTTCCATAAAAAATGAATAAAAAAGTTATTTTATGTTATTTATTTTTACATGTATTTATTTTGTGTTGGTGAGGTGAGGGGATTGTGTATGTGTGAGGGCACATGCATGTCACAATGTGTACAGAGTTCAGAGAACAACTTTTGAAGCTGGTTCTCTCCTTCAGCTATGTGATTTCTGGAAGCTTCCAGGGTGTTCCTGTATCTCACTTCCCTGTTTTACAGGTAGGCCTTGATCTATCCACCCTATTTACAACCTTGATTTTCTATTCCACTTGGATTTAGGGATTTAACTCACGTGGTCAGGCTTGGTGGTATCTTTCCCATAGAGTCATGCTTATGGCCTAAGATGTCCCATTTAGGGACATTTCCTATCCTACCTTAAGAATGTCTCAAAAATTAATCCCAGCACTTGGGAGGCAAAGGCAGGCGGATTTCTGAGTTTGAGGCCAGCCTGGTCTACAAAGTAAGTTCCAGGACAGCCAGGGCTACACAGAGAAACCCTGTCTCAAAAACAAACAAACAAACAAACAAAAGAATGTCTCAAAAATGTTTCTTTAAGGTACGTTCATTTATATCCCTTAGATTCAATGTAATTTGGATCAGTGATGCAAATTCAACATCCTAACAACTTAAAATTTTTCTGTTTTACCTTTTAAAAAATTACCAGCAAATAAATAATAGATAAATGTAAATAATTATATATACAAAATCATAAACAATAAATACACAATAAATTAAAATATGTAATACAGTGTTCTGGGTTTAAACACAGGGCAAGTCTCTAGGGTCTTAAACACCTGATCTTCCTTTCTCTTCCTCCTGAGTGCTGGGATTACAGCTTGTACTACTTTGCCCTGGTGCTGCAGTGGTGGTAGGCAAATAGTCTAACCAATGCAGCTACATCCCCAGCCCTGCTTTGCCTTTTGAACAGTGCTTAAGATTCCCTCTCTTTCGTCCACTATCATTTTTGTATTGAAAACATATTTTTACTTTTCATTCATCTAGAAGTCCACTGCAGAGGGCATAGATTTTCCCTCCCATAAATTTTCTTCTTGACTTACACTTCTATGTGGCAATGTGGTGTGTTGAGTGGTGACCAAACCTTCCAATCCTCCTATCCCCCAAATATGTCACTCTCCCAATATCCAGAGCATGGTAGTGCTACTTTTGTTGGGGGTGGGGGGAGACAATTGCAGACACTCTTAAAATTCATGAAAGGTTAAGTTTTTCCTGAATGCATTGAGCAGTCCTAGATGCCAAAGACAGGTCTCTGGGCCTTTATGTGCCTCAGAGATACACAGAACAGAGAAAGAAATGTGAAAACATAGGCAGAGAGAAAGAGATTAGCTTAGACATTGACTTGTAGAAGAAAATGTAAGAGGCAAGAGGCAGAATTCCCTTGAGTCCTCTATTAATTCCTGGACTTTGGATTCCCGGCTTCCAGATTGTAAAAAAAATAAATTTCTTCCACTTTAAGCATTTCTTTATATACTGCCACTAGCCATTGGAATCCAACATAGGAATGTTCTGCCAAAACATTTCAGATAACCTATAAGGGCTAGTTAGTAATTAATAAGTAATCAATGATGATTTTTGTTTTTAAATACAAGGTCTCATGTAGCTCAGGGCTCAGCTCAGAGTCGCTATATGACTTGAATTGCTGATCTTCCTGCTTCTCCCTCCAGAGAGCTGCGATTGCAGGCTACTCTACCTTATCTGCTTTGTGCGGTGCTAGGGTTCAAACCCAGGACCTTGGTCATACTAGGGAAGCACTCTACTGAGTCATATTCCTAAACTTTTTTTTCTAAACAAATTTATGTTTTAGTATTATTTTTCCAGCTACGGAAAATGGCAATGTTCTCTGGTGTCCACAAGCAGGCCTTGAATGTCTGTAACCTATTACTAACTCCTGCTTGTCATAAAACTGTGCCTTTTGTTTTATTTTTAAAGGCTTATATTAGTTGTCTCACTATTGTGAAAAGGGCCTGACAAAATCAGCTTATAGAAGGAAGGCTTTATTTCCGCTGACAGTCCAGGGTTCAGGACTTCATGGCAGGAAGTCCTTTTGGCACAAACTTGACACATAGTCAAGTCATAGTGCATGCACAGTCAGGAAACAGAGAGAGAAATTCTTTATGGTTTGTTGGGCCTCTCTGACTACCACTTCATAGGGAGCTGTCCCACCTGTGGCTTTGGGGATTTTTTTCAACAACCATATGGCTTTGGGGACTGCCCCTTTGAATTCATACAAAGTACCCTTTTTTGAAACCTTTAAACTGCTAATTTTGCTATCCTTCTACATGGTTTACAAAGCCATAAGCCACTGAAGAAGTCTGCATTATAAATGAGAACTTTTAGGGGGCATGATCTTTGAAGGCTCATTGCAAGGACCATTGAAGAACGAAGACAGTTGGTCTTGGGTGTTTAAGGCAATACTTAAAGAAAGAAATGTCAGCAAGGCCTAGTAAAGCATGAAATTACACACACACACACACATACACACACACACGTACACACACACATACACACATACACACACACATACACACATGCACACACACATACATACATACACACACACATACACACATACACACACGCATACACACACATACATACACATACATGTACATACATATATACATCATCACTTGAATCAATTATTTTGTCAAAGAGCAATGTTTGACACAATCTCTTGCTTGGTGGATACTTCCTCATTTAGACCTCCACAATCCATAGACATTTTCCATGTCCAGTTTCCTCACCTCAAACTGCAGCTGCTATAGAGCTACTGCTCATCTCCCCAACCTTTGTCTCTCTGGCACCAGCTCGTGATGCTCAGCCTGGCTTAGGTTCAAGGGACCACATCTTTCCTGTAGTCTCCTGTGCTTGCCAATGAAGCTATCTTCTTGTTTCTCTCCAGGCTCCTGATGGGCACCATGACCTTTGCCTCCTTGGTACCATTGGCTTCTGAAAGAGGCAAGCTTGGACTGACTTGGTTGTGTGTCTTCTGATCCTTCATATAGAGCATACAAAAGCCATTTCAGCAGGAATACACACTGCCCCATAAAAGATGGGCAAAAGTGTCTACACTAAGATTCAGCTCCAGTATCGTGTTTCAGCCCTTATTGTAACTTTAACCCTTCTGTGTTCTGCTAGACCTTGTTTGGGGGGGAAAGGATTGTGCTATGGAATATGGTTGGCAGAGATAGGAACAAACATCGGCTTACCCCGGATAAGGCCCCAAGGATAGAATGAAGAAATTATACTACCCGAGTAAATCCTGGTGCATGTATTTTGATTATTTATAGGAATATACATAAAGTCAAGCCAATTTTATCCTACAGATTTTACTCTAGTCTGGGTGAAAACTCATGTAACTTTCATCTATTTTCTGAATTCAAAGAGAGCAAGCCAAGCTGCTCTCCTCCTTCCATTTCAATTTGGAAGAAACAAACCTAGAAGACAAGGTCAGGTATAATGAATGAAAATTCATTTTAACTTGATCCTTGTTAAAATTAAAGACAAATGGGAAAACAATGTAATTACATCTTAATTCAAAATGCAATGAGATTATGATTTTAATTTTTCTTTTGTCTTTGTCTTTTTCTTTTCTTTTTCCTTTTCTACTAATTTCATATATATTTAAAACATATATGATAAAGTGTTGCCAAAAACAAAACACAAAACTCCAAAACCTAGAAGCTGTAAATGACTTTTTCCACATGATTATCTGTAACTAGGGACAGTTCCGACCTGAAACTAGGCTCTGGACTTCCAACCAAACACTCTTTTTTCTTATAACAAGCATTTTTGCAGGCATGCCAACCTTCTGGGGCATGAGATATCTGCCCAGAGCTTGACAAGCCAAGGGGTGAATTAGTGAATACACTCTGGTGCTATCAAAGACTCATAGAAGCAGTTCATCAGCTACCAGCCAAGTGGCAAATTGGGATTGACTGGGAGTGCAGAGCAGCTGCTGACTTGCGAAGTAGTGCCCAAAAACTCTTGGCTTTCCCCCATGCAGTCTTTAAGAGAGCCATCTCAGAAGCAGACCAGCCTTCAATGCCCAAACAAATAAAACTGAAAGCAGGAGCTGCACTCGTTGGACTTGTCTTGATCGTATCAGGATCTCTAGTCATCCTTGAGACCTTTAGAGTGAGTCTGGCATGGAGCCTCATGGTTACTGCTGAGGCTACAAGACCGAGACATCAAAGATTAGAGAAGAGTTTTGTCCAGGATCACGTCTACTTTACTCAAGACAGCTGATGTTTTAGAAATAAAACCAAGACACCGTGGTTATAGGTGTGGTCTTGTGGAGTGACCTGGGTTTGTGAAGAGTTCTGTGGACATAGAACAAAGGAAATCAGACATGTGCTAACAGGGCAGAGCTAGCAGCTTGGACACAGGCAGGGAACAGGTTTCTTGGTCTTTCAAATTGGACAAGTACTGGCCTGCAGCTAAGTGATGCTTCTGCCATTCTGCAGAACCTTGATTTCTCCACTTGGATCTCATAAAAACCAGGCAGAAGATCTGATTTGAGGTCACTCATGGCAGGCCAAATTCCACCATCCTTAGTGGCAACACTCTGGCTCTCCCCTAGTCAATTTTAAAGTATATTTCAGGCAGATGCTCCTATGGAGACATAGATTTTCCCTGACTGTCCTCATTTTGGTTCTCAACAGCACCCCAAACATCCTCAAAGTGCTCATTCCCTTTCATGCGCAATGGAGGGAGAAGTTTCCATCAAGAGGGCATCTGACTTGTTTTGTCGGCGGGACTCTTTCTAGTGGGATATTGGCTTTTGTGATGGGTAACAATCCTAAAGGCATTTGCTGTTGAATCATGGCCTTTAGAGGTCTAGAACGTTTCCACCCGCTGTTCTAATCTGTCAAAGTGAAGAAGCCTATCTTCGCTGCTGAGATTTGTTCTCTGTTTTAGGAGTCTCTTTTTTGCTTACCTTGGAATTAGTTTATGTACCTCTAGCCCAACTAGAGCACATTCTGTCCACAAATGATAATCAACTGTTAAAAGAGGAAAACTCAAGGATGTTAAATAAGTATTCATTAATTATGAGGCTGGACAGAATTTTGAGCCCCACCTAACTCAACCTATTGGCATACATTAAAATTGATTTATCTGCAATCTTTGACTTGTTCTTAGAGAAAAATCCATCAAGCATGCTTGGGGGGGGTGTAAAATCACACAAGCCATTACAGTATTTTGTGCTCCCACTACAATACATTATACACCACTCATGTTTCCGCCCCATGTCCTTCTGAAGAGTTAGAGTACTTTAAAATAACCTAAGTCTGAAGCAATACAACTTCCTTAACACCTGCTAGGTTTATGATGGTCAGACTTCATATACTGCCTCAGTGAGTAAGACCACTTACTCACTGTAAAATACACAAACATAGGTACCTGGGTTCAACTTCCCGACACCCAGGTGATGAAACTTAATGCCTTCATGTGTCTGTAACTTCAGAGCTGTGGTGGGGCAGAGACAGGAGGATCTCTGGGGCTTGTTGGCTTCCAGATTAACTCCAAGTTCAGGGAGAGACCTTGACTCAAGGGAATAATGCAGAGAGTGGTACAACAGAACACCCGATACCTCCACTGTCCTCTGTATGCACATGGACAGACACTATCTTCCCTCAGATGTATTTTTATACATGACCCCCCCACAACCACATCAAAGAGAGGCAGAGCCCCCCCCAGTGCTTGAAACTTTATTACAGAAATTATTATCATTGGAATTTTTGAAAGTATAGGCATGTGTAACGAATATATTTTGGTTACGTAGCTACTGGACTATAGGATGAATCAAGACTATTCTTTGGGCCAGGCGGTGGTGGCGCACGCCTGTAATCCCAGCACTCTGGGAGGCAGAGGCAGGCGGATTTCTGAGTTCGAGGCCAGCCTGGTCTACAGAGTGAGTTCCAGGACAGCCAGGGCTACACAGAGAAACCCTGTCTCGAAAAAACCAAATCCAAAAAAAAAAAAAAAAAAAAAAAAAGACTATTCTTTGGAAAGTAGAAGAAAGGGGATTGGTCTTCTCTCTTACAACAAAGTTTCCTTCCTGTTTTTCATTTGAGGCAGTTCTTGCTCTGTAGGTCACGTTGTTCCCAGTCTCAGAAATCTCCTGTCTGAAGATACATAGGTTCTGAGCTTAGGAGTATGTTCCATCATCTCAGCTCAAGAATTTCATATTCACAGGTCGTGCAAAAACTGTGGAGATGAATGACCACCTTTCAGTTCTCAGAGAGGAAATGAAGTAAAGCTACAAGCCCCGCCCCTGATGCCTTTAGGTTCACTCATGTAGGTCCGGACACCTTAGTTCCGTATTTTGGACTGACCTATATGCCCACAAAATGTATTGCTGAAGCCCTATCACTGAGTGTGACTATAGACTTAAAGTCTTTAATAAATGATGTCATGAGATGGGACTCTCCTTATCCAATAGGAATGGATTTTAGACGGGAAGAGGAGGAGATGCAGGAGATCTCCCTCAGCTCCTGCTTATACCAAGGATGGAACACATGACAACACAGCTGGAAGGCAATCATCCCCTGACTACAAAGAGATGCTTCATTTGAAAACAACCCTGAGGCTATCCTGTGCTGGATTTCTGACTTCTAGATCTGTATGAAAATAAATGTTTGCTATTTAAGTCTCTTACTCTGTGGCAGGCTAGAAGTATGAACAATCTCCCCCGCTCCTTGCCTACAGTTTTAGCTACTCAAGGTCAACTATGCTTTGAAAATATTAGTGATTATTTTCAGAAATAGTCTATGGAGTTTTAAATTTTGCACCATTCTGATTAGCAAGATGAAATCTTGAACCATACTGTTCGGTTATGCCCAGACCATGAGTCATTCCTTGGTTTTGCATGACTGTGATGTATTTTCTACCTGCTCGATGGCAGTTAGAGAGACCATATAACCTAGATTCTAGTATATGATAATTATATTATCAGCTGTAAATATCAATGTCTTGCCGTGTCTAGTGTTTTTGTTTTATTTCATTTCCAAGACATGTCATCTCTATGTATCCCTGGCTACACTCTGGAATTTACCCTTTAGACCAGGCTGGCCTCGAACTCAGAGATCTTCCTGCCTCTGCACCTGAATGCTAAAATTAAAGGTGTGTGCCACCAATGTCTGGCTATCATATCAATTTTTTGGGAGGGGGGTTGGATTTGGTTTTTTTCGAGACAGGGTTTCTCTGTATAGCCCTGACTGTCCTGGAACTCACTTTGTAGACCAGGCTGGCCTCGAACTCAGAAATCCGCCTGCCTCTGCCTCCCAGAGTGCTGGGATTACAGGCGTGCACCACCACCGCCAGGCTTTTTTTTTTCATATCAAATTTTAAAATTATACTTTGCTGTAGACAAGAGTCCATAGGGTAGACATGATAGATGGGGTTTGGTACTAGCCACAATTTCAGGCACATACTGATGGTTTCAGAATGTATTTACCATTCATTTATTTTACTAGATGTGATATTTCCATGTAATAACATCCTGAAGACCCCAAAGCCTATGATTATTGTGTAGAATCAACTTGAAATCTATCTGTCTATCCATCTGTTCATCTGTCTGTCTATCTATCTATCTATCTATCTATCTATCTATCTATCTATCTATCTATCATGTCAGTCTGTCTGTCTGTCTGCCTGCCTGCCTGCCTGCCTTCCTATCATCTATCTACTTCCCATTTATTTATCTGTCTATCTATCTCTCCCTTACTTGATGGACTGTCTGTCTCCTTTTCCTTACACTGTCTTGTGCTGTCACCAGCCCTGTACTTTTCCCGTGTACTGTTGCTTCAACGTGACCACAGTAATGCCTCTGCTACAGTCCCAGGCTTTTCCTTGCTGTTTTGGTCACTTGAATGGTAGTGCTAATCTCCAAACATTAGGTTGTCTGTTTTCCTTGCTTTACCTTTTGAGTCTCTACACATTTTAAAGCCAATATCTTTGTCTAGTCAGTGTGTCTTTGTCTTCTCGTTTACTTTCCTCTGTCCTTCTTTTGTTTCTTTTTTCTCTTCCTTCTTTTAAAAAGTCAAAGTCTTTAAATTTAAGATTGCTTAAGATGACAAGTGCATCTGTCCATGCCCCTTTGATATGATGCTGGGTGTCAGTCTCAGAGCTCCCCAAACACAAGGCTAGAACTTTACTAATGGAGCTATGCCCCATCCCTTCTTTTTATTTTATGATACCACAAAATTATAGCAAACTTCTTTTGCACATTCCATGCAAGGGATCTCCAAGCTGGGCCAGGGTGAATGCAGATGCGGCCTTGTGGGTCCCTTGCATAGATTTCAATTTTGCATCCAGGAAGCAATTAAGATTGTCATTGTTTCTTCTGTACTTTTCTCATTGTTATCACATAAACACCAGTCTATGTTGCAGCCCAGACCGTTAGGACATCAAAATCTTTCCCTATATTTTTTGTTTTTTTGTTTTTTTGGTTTTTTTTTTTTTTTTTTTTTGTGTGTGTGTGTCTGTGTGTGTGTGTGTGTGTGTGTGTGTGTGATCTACTCCCAAAGCTACGGATAGATGCCCCAGTTCCAATGGGATGGTATTAGTCATGACTCATCAATATTCTTATAGAATAGAATGCCCTAGCCACTGTGGTCACATTGACATGAGGAATCAGAGAGAAGACAAATACTTAGGAGGAGGAGGCTCTCATCCATATCTAATCTGCTAGTACTTCCATCCTGGATGTCCCTGCCTCTGGAGCTCTGTTGTCTGTCAGCCATCCAGTCTGTGGGATTCTGATATAGCAGCATGAACTGAGACTGTTCAGAGGATACTGTCTGGAGGCTCGCCTAAATTCACAAGTGGCTTCATCTAAAGCACATCTTTACCCAGGAGGTTAGATGAATCCCTAGGGAAGTTTTCTGATTGGATGTGTTACATTTCATTTCAACTCAGCTCCTGAGATAAAGTGGATCTCTCATTAAAATGAGTGAAGAAAGCAGCATTGTCATAGCTCAACAACCTACCCCCACCCCCAACTACTCTACTCTCATCTAATGTCTTGTAGATTCTTGTCTGCCACACACCCTTCAATGCCTTCCCTGGACACAAGTCCAGGAACAATCTTAGTGAAGAGTTTGCATACCTAACACAAGTGTGCTTTGTAAAGGCTAAATTCATAAAAGAAGAGCTGGCTGTAGGCCCCAGATTCCATTTCAGCGCTTCAAAACCCAAAGACAACACAACACAGCACATCAGAACAAACAATGCCAACTCTGAAGGAGACGATACTGTAACAAGCATCACTCACTCATTACCTGACATTCCTTTCTTCCCAGAAAAGACACATCATTGACGAGTGTTGACAGTGTGGGTGAAAGACACTTTTCCTCCTGTCACCGTAGGTTCTCTGGATAAAAGCATATCAATTACACAAACAAAATAAAGATTACTACAAGAGAAACAGGATGGGGGAGAAGAAAGAAAAGCTTACTAATTTGTTGTTAGTTATACTAAAACCAGTATGTTTCAGGTCAGGCAGGAGCCTTCAAAGAGAAATGATGAATCAAAGAAATGATTAAGCATGAGCTTTTGCAACAGGGTCTCCTTGTGTAATCTAGGAGGCCACTGAACTTTCTATTTTCCTCACCCAATCTCCCTAGTGCAAGGTTTACACATGGGCGTGGTCATATGTAAATCGAAGAACAGAAAGTCATGGGAAAATGTGATAGACCAGAGAGCTGAGCTAATAGGAATAACTAGAGGGAACTTAGCAAGTCTTGTCCTCTGAGCCCCACATCCCCAGCAACCCTCTAGCTTCAGAGGTGGTACTCAATCATTCCATTCTCCTGCTTGTACAGAGGGCAGCTCTCACTGGAAGGTCTTAAGGCTTGCCTCAGGAGAAGAGAAGTCAGAAAAGCCTCTCATCGAGTCCTGTTCTTCAAATCCTGTTAGTTTCAAATACCTGAGATGTTGAGATTCCACATTGTAGGCAATCGTGTTTTGAACACTGTCTACAGATAAAAGAGAGGTTACTTGAGACTCTCCTTCTTTACTCTGGCTACAGCTTTAGAAGCAGGTACAAAGCTTTTCTTTTATCAATCAAGCAACAAAATGTATGCCCAAGCCACTCAAAGAAGACAAGAAAAGGCAAACCAATAGCCAGGTGTTCTTTAAATAAATAGGAAATTCCAATTTGCCTAGTTGGTTACAAATTCTCTGAGGTGAAAAGTTTTCAGGGCACAAAACACTTGTCTTTTTCCTCATAACTATAGGAAGTCTCTCTGTTAAGTTGTTGGTGTTAATACTTCCTTTTTCTTTGGAATGCTAACAAGAATAATTGCCCCGTGTCTTTTTAGGTCATTAGTACTTGAACTATCAAGCCTCAGAATGTTTGGTTCCAGTGCCATCTTTACTCTAAGTAGCTTTCCATGGTGACTTCGTTTTTCTTCCTCACCCTGGAAAGTTGTGAGAATCACGCAAAGTTGTGTAGTTGAGACAGAGTTTTCTGGAGTCAATTATTTTGTACTTTTCTGTTTTGATAGGATAAAAATATTGATCTGTGAGGGGCCGCCCGTTGCTCCTGCAAACTCCATTACAAGGTGGCGTTCACATCTAGCTAAAATGTATCATTAACCTGCGAACAAATCAGTGCGCATGCCTGAAGTGATTTAACGTCTTCGGTCTCTGCCTACCTCGTGGCGTAATATGGGCTGATGAGCTGCAACCAATTAGGAAGTGCCACGTCCTAGGCGGGCTTACCAGCCTATATAAGGGACGGTTTTTCAGACCGTTAGAGTCTCCGTGGTTGTAAGCTTATGCTCTGCCTCTCAAGAGCCATTAAAGCATTCTACAGAAGGAACCTGAGTGTGCCGCGTCGTTTTGCTGGCGAGACGGTAGCGCGGGACAACTGGTGCCGAAACCCGGGAATACGACCAGACCATCGTCAGCACCAAAGTGGAGACCCCTTAAATTCAGGTTTCAGAACTGTAGGGAAAGACGTTCAGAGAGGTATGTTTTTTCTGGACTTTGGTTTGAGTTTCCTCCGCTTCAGGAAGGTAGCATTGAGGCCTTGGTTATTGTTCTAGGGGCAATTGTGGTAACATTTGTATCCATCAAGGTTGGTGTTAAGTGCAATAAGACCGAAGTAGATACTTTCGCTTTCCAGGCAGGTTTTTACTTTCACTTTCCGCGCAGGTTTTTACTTTCACTTTCCTGGCGCTGGTAAGGCGGACGTAGATAAGCGGCAGGGCCCCCCCCCCTTTTTTTTTTTATCATCATGGGCTCCTCCCAGTCGGTTGTTACTGCTATAGAAGCCGTGTTGAAACAGCGAGATATAAAGATTGCCAACCAAACGCTCAGAAACTTTGTAAAGGAAGTGGATCGGGTGGCTCCTTGGTATGCCTGCTCCGGCTCACTAACTTTGGCCTCTTGGGATAAGCTGGGTAGGGACCTCGTTAGACGAATGGAGGACGGGGATTTGAGGCAAGGGACAACGGCCATTTGGAAACTTATCAAAAACTGTTTAGAGGATAAAACCTGCCAGACCGTTGTGGCGGAAGGCCGAAGTGTTCTTGAGGAAGTCCAGGATAGCATGTCAGAAACTGAACGCAGTGAGAGGTTAGGCGCGCGAAGGAAAAAATGGGCCCATTATAAGGAAAAAGGACCTCCCGGAAAGTCTGCTGACAAGGGAGAGTATTTTAAGGAACCTAGATATAAGGAAAATGGCCCTCCCGGAAAGTCTGCTGACAAGGGAGTGTATTTTAAGGAACCTAGAGACTCTTTATTTTTTGAAAAGTCGGACAAGGGGACTAATTTATACCCCGTCCGAGAGCTGAAAGCTCTGCAATTAAGTAGTTCAGACAGCCCTGGAAGCTCAGAGGATGAAAGCCTCGACCCCGAGGAGGAGGCTGAGCTAGATGAGGAAGTGGCAAAATATGAAGAGGAGAGTTATCATCATTTGCAGGGCAATAAGAGACACCAAAGACATTCACATTATGGGATAGCCGCTTCACAGGTGGTCCCTTCGGCACCCCCTCTGTATGAGGTCCGCCGAGGATCCTTATCCCTCCTACCTGATAAGGTGAGAAGGAAGCTACGCTCGGCCTTCCCTGTTTTTGAAGGCCTAGAGGACGGGCGGGTATATGCGCCCGTGGAATATAATCAGATAAAAGAATTAGCAGAATCAGTCAGAAAGTATGGCGTTTGCGCCAATTTTACATTAGCACAACTGGATAGGTTGGCAAGAGATGCTATGACACCTGCTGATTGGCAGACAGTGGCCAAAGCCACGCTTAGCAGCATGGGCCAATACATGGAATGGAAGGCCCTCTGGCACGAAGCAGCTCAAGAGCAAGCTAGAGCCAATGCTGCATCTTTAACACCAGAACAACAGGAGTGGACTTTTGACATGCTGACAGGGCAGGGGCGCTATGTGCTGGACTTTGGCTTACCGAAGCTGCTCCTACAAGTTAATGGCAAAAGTTTTGAAGGTATTCTAGACACTGGGGTGGATAAGAGCATCATCTCTTCCCATTGGTGGCCAAGGTCTTGGCCAATTACCAAAGCCTCACATTCATTACTAATTTGTCTAAGAATCTTTTTCAGTTCATTTTTCAGTTCATTTTGCAGAATTGGACTTCTGAGTTTGAGCAGACGCTTCGAGAATTAAGGATGGCCGTGCTCCAGATCAACTCCACATGTCTTGCTGTCATCTTGGATCTCTTCGGCCGTCTCCTATTTCAAAGAATGGGTGGGGGTTGGATTGTTTGGCATGGCCGTCTGCTGTGGACTGGTGTTTCTCCTATGAATGGTGTGCAGACTCAGAACCCAAAATAAGCGAGACAAGGTGGTTATTGCTCAGGCGCTTGCAGCCCTGGAACATGGGGCTTCCACTGATGTATGGTTAACTATGCTCAAGCAATAGATCGCTGACCGGACAGCTCTTGCACGCCCGGAACTCAGGTTCATTGCACTGGGCAGAGTGTCCAACACAGCACCCAAGGAGGGTTGTTGAACAAGGTATCGCACAGAGGGCCACTATCCCTCTGAGAGACATGTCGTTCCGCATAAGGGTTGCCTGCCCAAGTCTCCCTTTCCCAGAAAAACGGCAGAGGACAGGTCGAGAGTATCTCGGGCTCCAGAATGGGCCTAGGGATAACTCCCGCACATGGTCTGATCAATATTTTTGGCTGGGAGGTGCGACCACTGTCTCTACCCTCTCTATTGGGAGATCTATTTGCTGCATAATAAAACAAAAAGAGGGAGATGTGAGGGGCCGCCCGTTGCTCCTGCAAACTCCATTACAAGGTGGCGTTCACATCTAGCTAAAATGTATCATTAACCTGCGAACAAATCAGTGCGCATGCCTGAAGTGATTTAACGTCTTCGGTCTCTGCCTACCTCGTGGCGTAATATGGGCTGATGAGCTGCAACCAATTAGGAAGTGCCACGTCCTAGGCGGGCTTACCAGCCTATATAAGGGACGGTTTTTCAGACCGTTAGAGTCTCCGTGGTTGTAAGCTTATGCTCTGCCTCTCAAGAGCCATTAAAGCATTCTACAGAAGGAACCTGAGTGTGCCGCGTCGTTTTGCTGGCGAGACGGTAGCGCGGGACATTGATCGAGGATGTTTTCTTTGGCAGGCCCATGCTAAAGTGTGCCCCTGAGAAATTACGCCACGTACTTAAGACATTGTAGTTTTTCAGACGTAAAGAATCATGAAATAATCTCATGGGTTGATTTTTGGGGAAAAATGTTGTCAAGACCTATCTCCCTACATTACCCATTTAATTACTGCTTCACAGGGTTAGCATTCTGTCTAAGCTCTGCCCCACAGTTACCTGGCAATAGCCAGGTAGGTCTGACACACTGACCCACTATAAAAGGGGCTGCTCTATTTATAATTGCCAGAAGCTGGAAAGAACCCAGGTATCCCTCAACAGAAGAGTGGATGCAATAAATGTGGTATATCTACACAATGGAGTACTATTCAGCCATTAGAAACAATGAATTCATGAAATTCTTAGGCAAATGGATGGAGCTGGAGAACATCATACTAAGTGAGGTAACCCAGACTCAAAAGATGAATCATGGTATGCACTCACTAATAAGTGGATATTAGCCTGGAAAACTTGAATACCCAAAACATAATCCACACATCAAATGAGGTACAAGAAGAACGGAGGAGTGGCCCCTTGTTCTGGAAAGACTCAGTGAAGCAGTATAGGGCAAAACCAGAACATGGAAGTGGGAAGGGTTGGGTGGGAAAACAGGGGGAGGAAAGGGGGCTGATGGGACTTTTGAGCAGTGGGGGTCTAGAAAAGGGGAAATAATTTGAAATGTAAATAAAAATATATCAAATTTAAAAAAAGGAAAAAAAACAAAAAAAAAAAACCAAACAAAACCAAACAAAACCAAAACAAAAAAACAAAAAAAGGGGGGCTGCTAGCCCCCTCCTCTATCTATCTTGCTCTTTCCCTGTTTCCCTTCCACCTTCTCTCCCCATTCCTTACCCCCTCTCTCTCCCAGTGGTCATGGCTGGCCTCTACTTTTCTTCTCTCTCTCTCTCTCTCTGCCTTTCTCTGTCTCTACTACTCTCTTAACTCCCCTCTCTGTGCCCTGAATAAACTCTATTCTATACTATACCGTCATGTGGGTGATCCACCTGCTCACACCCATGCCTGCTCACACCCATACATGCTCACACCCTGCTAACACCCACACATGGCCAATTCTTAGCTACTAACCAACCAAGTGAAGTCTACCTTCCTTCCCAAGTAAGACTGTAAAAACTCCTTCCTCACAGTGCTAAGGTAGAGATTTCTGAATCTGTAGTTCTGAGGACTGCACTGATTTGTGAATCCTCAGGAACTTTCAGATAGGCTCCTACATTAACTTTGTTTTATGGTCTTAAAAACCAAACTGTATCCTGATGCTTGTTAAAACAATGATGCAGAAATTGGTCTTAGCTCTGCGTGACTCCAGATACAAGGCTTGGGTGCCCTGGGATCCGGAGAACAGAATTCGGAAAGGGATCTGGCAATTACAGGGCAGGGATCCCATTCCACAAACAGCAGTTCTGAAAGTGTCCTCAGTCCCTCAGTAGTTGTTGTTCTTGCTGAAGGCCAGGAATGCCATACAGGAAGTTGTGGTTCCAAACATTTCTTATCTCTCCCCCTAAATGAGCATCTGTTCCTGGAAACTGCATCAACAAAAGTGAGAGACACCTGGATTCACCTTGGATGGGCCAACTTCACTAACCACCTGCCTCACTGAAGTCTCCATTCTAAGTCCTATAAGAGGCCATCGGTCCTATGTCTACTGCCTCAGTGGTAACCCCTTTTCTGGGATCCCCACTCCTGCTATATGGAGCTATAACTTCTCTCTCTCTCAAGCTCCCACCATTGAATCCATACTAAACTCCTTTCTTGAACTCACTCTCTGTTTTCTATGAATTTTCCAGATATAATCTGTGTACTGGCTGGTTTTGCGTGTCAATTTGACACAAGCTGGAGCTATCCCAGAGAAGGGAGCTTCAGTTGAGGAAATGCCTCGATGAGATTCAGCCATGGGGCATTTTCTCAATTAGTGATCAAGGGCAGAAAGTCCATTGTGGGTGGTGCCATCCCTGGGCGGTGGTCTTGGGTTCTATAAGCAAGACAGGGGAAGCAAGTCAGTAAGTAACATCCCTCCATGGCCTCTGCATCAGCTGCTGCTTTCTGACCTGCTTGAGTTCCTGTCCTGACTTCCTTTGGGGATGAACAGCAATTCAGACGTTGAATAAACCCTTTCCTCCCCAACTTGTTTCTTGGTCACAATGTTTGTGCAGGAATACAAACCCTGACCAAGACAATGAGTGGAAGGGTTGTCTGACCATGAGCTTCCAGTACCCTAACTCCTGAGTGAAAGCCCACATGAGGGGTGAGAGGAAAGGCCTGTATCACTCTCAGAGGCCTCTGTGTCTCCCCGTTTCAGGAGATTACAACTCAGAGAGAGATGGTTGAGGGGGTTGTGGGAGAGGGGGTGCACTATGGTTTTTGTGGTTGCAAAGGAAATCTTGCAAGATCGGGCTAACTGGAATCTTGCAAAATTCAGCCAAGGTGACAGAAGTCATCTAAGAGATAGTGATACGGTGGGTGAGGAACTCTGGGTCTTTATGCTATAGTGGCAGTAAAGGCTCATTTAGGGAAGATGGGTTCCTTCTGGTCAAGAGAATGGAACCTCTGGCCTGATCAGGAGATCTAACATTCCAGTTGTGTAGGTTAATTACTCCCCCAGGATGGCGAAATTACCTGATGCAAAAGAGATGGGAGGAATAATGAGATAAAGGGCCTTTCTTTCCCCAATTGTTGCTCTTTGTGTAGCCTTTTACAGAGCCTCAGGGATGCAGCTTTGTAAATCTGCCCCGTTTTTTATAGCCACACTTTCTCTTTTCTTCCATCTCTTTCCTAAGCAAGCTTTTCCTAATACTTTGGACTTCACCATTTCTCTACCCTCCCATTCCCCCCCCCCCCCCATCCCAATGGTTGCCTACCATTCTGCTCCTCGGCCAATCTCCATGCCAGCCTAACTCTAAGACATGTTTCAGTCATTGCTCCCTCATTTCCTTCTCCCTGGAGCTGCCAAGGACATACAGCCTGCCTGCCCTGGGATTTTCTTTTAAATTCTTTTTTTTTTAAAAGTGTCTTTATGTTTCCTTTTTAGTCTGTTTGTAAAATCTGTTTTGTATGTTTGTTTGTTCGCTTGCTTGTTTAAACCAGATTTAGACCTCTAAGAGGGGAATTTTGATTTCCCCAGTATCACTTGGCAACTGAAGGTCAGAGATGCTACCTGAATGGATCTGAGAGGATTCTCACTAAAGCCATGGTTCCAAGGAGGACACACACAAGGACAGGGTTTAATTAAAAAACAAAGCATCCAGGAGCCAGACATGGTCAAGGAGAGAGCCTTTGCATTATTACTTGCATCGTGAATTTATTTTCGCAGTGCTGGTGATGGTGATGTAACCCAGAGTCTTGCTACTTACCAGGCTGTGGGAAGCTGTCCCGAGCTATTCGGACTTATGCTTACTCACAGCCCTAAGGTGGCGGCTGCCGAGAAGGAAGAACAATTAACTAGAGCCTTCCCCTTGAGCTATGGGTGAGAGAAGATTCCCGAGAATACCACAAGATGTTCCTGCTCTAACCATGGAATGTTCCTGCCGGTGTTAACTCCGGGTGTCCCCTCCAGATGACCAGATGACCTCCTTGCTTCCTGCTTCGATCCCGAGAGGTGTCTCTGCCCTTTCCTCCTTTGTTCTTGTGTGAAGGTAAATTCCTTCTCTGTAAGCCTTAAAACCCACTTACCTCCCCGACATTAAATGAAGCCATGACACAACCCAGACTGACTTGTCTTTCTTAGCTTGCCTGGCCTCCTTCCTTCTCTCCCCCTCCCCTTTGACCCTCAGGTAGTGCCCCTTTGGAACCCTGGAATAATTGGACCTGCTGGACGGGTCACCAGGCAAGTGCTATCCCACTGAGCCACACAGCCAGTCCATTGGTGCTTTTAAAACTATAGATTCACTTATGTCTGCAAAGTATTCTGGATCTTTCTCAGAAACCAGAACACTATAAAGAAACATGCATGACTGCTGAGATCAGGCTATGCCCTACTCTACGTTCCTACATATTGTATGTGTGTGTGTGTGTTATTTAGGTTGTGGACTGTCCTAGGAAACCCCATCTCACAAGGCAGTTCTTGAGTCCATTTTAAAAGAAGGGACCAGGATGAGCACAGCTCATGGGTGGAGCCCCAAACTCTACGGTCCATCCAGCATCCTCCAGCATGGACTGATAGATGACTCATCTCTGGGGACACAAAGAGAGCCACCCTGTAAGTTTATGGAATAGAGTTGAAGCTGTGGGGGACACATGGGCATCATAAAATCATATCAGGGAATCCAGGCCCAAGAATTTACTAGGCACACTGTACCAAGGAACAAGGGTAACACCTTTACCTGCCCTCATGAAGTGGTGGCTATCCAACATTGAAATCACGACTGAACATCTAATACTGCAGACTCAAACAAGGACTCCCTGACTCCTCTGTATCTCCGAGATTGGCACAGCACGCAGTACACTTCTGGTCTGTTCACCGCTTCACTCCCCTTTCACCTGGAACAGATTTAGTGTCTAAAGCTCCTGATTGTTTTCTTGATCAAGATTCGGCTGTTCACCCTCCGGATAAATTCTGTAGCTTCCCTCACAAACCCGATTCCAAGAGTTCCAGCCCTGTCTATCCACTGGAGACTGGTCTGGTCAGTCACTCTATCAATACAGACTTTCTCAGCCCATTTCGAAAAATATGAACTCTGTGGTGACCCTTTTGCAAGCATTCATCCAGTACCCCAAGCACACAGAGATAGATGTATACATATATATTTACTATGTAGCATATGAAAGTCTCTATTCACCTCAGCCAGGCTACCAAGGTAGGCAAATTTTATGGCATTGAAACTGCTAAGCCTTGTAAATGTTGTTGTTCAGTGAGTTCTGACACAGTGGAAAGACACAGACACATGTCTGTCTGTGTTTCTGCCGTAGAGTACTCACGACAGTGGCTTTTATGTATTTCTTTTTATTGGTATTGGAACTTCTCCATCTTTAGATAATGAACAGTTATCCTTCCCAATGCTAACAAACTTCTTCAGTTGTAAACTACACCTATCCCAGAAACAACGTCCCAGAAAAACCTTTTATCTGGTCTTCAGTTCTGCCTTTCTGTGTCTCATTTCTCTCTCCTTATGATAGTTGCACACTGCTAGAACCATGACATGACAAAACAAAGAGGTAGGGATGGAGAGTCCAGGAAAAGGGTTTCCAGAGAGAGGCTCTTCTCCTCTAGGACCAGACAGGACAGGGTGGTGAGTTACTGGAGGAGCTGGGTGATTAAAGAACTTTCCCTGTGGCTAGAATGTTTGTTTAGAAAGCAAGGAGAATTATCTGATAAACCCAGTAACCTGCTTGTGACTCTTGTAATGTAAATGATACAGCCTTAAAGTGGGAACCTGACAGCCTCTTACAGGACAGATCAAGCCAAATGATTCCTTTTATATTCATTTACACAAGAAAGCAAACCTTGGTTCCTGGTTCCTGACACACACTGCTGCAGCACAGCCTCTCAATTGTTTACTGGGTTGAGGAGAAGGCCAGGGGTGGGAGGTGCCAGCTTCAGTCTCGGTTTCTCCTGGAAGCTTCTAAGGAAGCTATCCCAGCTTTTCAATGTGGGAGAGGGGGAG